>NW_027120392.1:0-70911 GCF_038355195.1 Osmerus mordax | reverse complement strand
GATATTTTCGATTGTGATGCACACACACATAAACGGTTCACTGCAGAGGAAAGACGAGATAGAAAGTCTATCTAGTCCAGG
Source organism: Osmerus mordax (assembly GCF_038355195.1). Lineage (NCBI taxonomy): Eukaryota > Metazoa > Chordata > Actinopteri > Osmeriformes > Osmeridae > Osmerus > Osmerus mordax. The sequence goes on along the minus strand of NW_027120392.1, from coordinate 70,830 downwards.
GAAAGGGGATAGGGAGAGACTGACTCCAGTGTGTGTGTGTGTGCACATCAAAACCAATGAAAGCTGTATGCAGATGCTTATACATATATATAACACTATGTGTGTGTGTGTGTGAACAATGATGACCACCCCCATGTTCTCCTCCCTCTGTAGAATGAGTACATGAAAGACAACTTCCTGATCAAGATAGAAACGTGGCATAAACCAGACCTAGGACACCTGGAGAATGTGAGTGACGAGTCTCTGGAAGGTGTGTGTGTGTGTGTAAGTGTGTGTGTGTGTCTGACAGCGCCGTGTGTGTCCCACGCAGGTCCACGGCCTGGACGCAGACACCTGGAAGAAGGTGGATGTGGTGTACATCGACATCGCAGACAGGAGCCAGGTGGACTCGAAGGTGAGTCGGCGCCCGTCTCCTCCTACCCCGAGTGTCAACGTGCTCCTGCACTCACAGGAGGAGAACAACTGATAACCTCCCTTCTTCCCTTTCGTGTTCTCTTGCCCTCTCTTTCGCGCTCTCTCTCTCTCTCTCTCTCTCTCTCTCTCTCTCTCTCTCTCTCTCTCTCTCTCTCTCACACTCTCTCTCTCTCTCTGTCTCTCACTCTCTCTGTCTCTCTGTCTGTATGTCTCTCTCTCTCTCTCTCTCTCTCTCTCTGTCTCTCACTCTCTCTGTCTCTCTCTCTGTCTCTCTCTCTCTCTCTCTCTCTCTCTCTCTCGTCTCTCTCCTCTCTCTCTCTCTCTCTCTCTCTTCTCTCTCTCTCTCTCTCTCTGTCTCTCACTCTCTCTGTCTCTCTCTCTGTCTCTCTCTTCTCTCTCTCTCCTCTCTCTCTCTCTCTCTCTCTCTCTCTCTCTCTCTCTCTCTCTCTCTCTCTCTCTCTCTCTCTCTCTCTCTCCAGGACTACAAGCCAGAGGAGGATCCCTCAAAGTACAAATCAGTGAAGACAGGGCGAGGCCCTCTCGGACCTGATTGGAGGGTATGTCGACCTGTGTGTGACGTACAGGGGCACTTTGAAGATGAATAGTCCTCTCCTAACTATCTAAAACACAGTGTGTCTGTGTGTATATGTGTGTGTGAGTAGAAAGAACTCCCCAAGAAGACGGACTGCCCACACATGTGTGCCTACAAACTGGTTACCGTCAAGTTCAAATGGTGGGGCCTGCAGAACAAAGTGGAAAACTTCATTCAGAAGGTAAGTATGTATGTGTGTGTGTGTGCGTGTCTGTAGGGATACAGTTGGGATTAGGATTAGGACATTTCGGATTTCAAGAAAGCATTTACAAGGTGTTTGCGTGTGTGTGTGTGACTGAACTGTAATGGGTCACAGTACTGCCCTCCCGTCCTGAAACTGTCACTGCTACACTCCGCCTGGCCTGGCCTGACCTGACCTCTAGTGGTCAGATGGGGCGTAGCAGGTTAAACTCCATACAGACTCCAATTCGAAAAATGGCCGTTATCCTTGTTAAACTTAAAACAGAGACACAGAACTTCCACGTGTGCAAGCTATTTCCCTCTTCTTTATTTTTCACCTGCTTCTCGGTCACGTACATGTCTGAATTCTCGGTGTTGTCTCCTGCTCCTCTCAGCAAGAGAAGCGCCTGTTCACCAACTTCCACCGCCAACTCTTCTGCTGGATCGACAAGTGGATCGAGCTCACCATGGAGGACATCCGGCGCATGGAGGAGGAGACGCGCAAGGAGCTGGACGAGGTGAGGTCGCCCGCGTCCGTGCGCCACCACTGGGAACGCGCACATCTCTCCTCCTATAAACTCTTCCCACGCGTTCTCTCCCGATCCCGTTTACTCGCCCCTTCCCTCGCCCCCTTTGCTCCTCTCGATCCCCATCTCCTCCCTTCCCTCTCTGTCTGGCCCCTCCCTATCACTCCTCTGACCACCCTCCCTGTCGCTCGCGCTCTCTCGTCTGACCTCCTTTCCCATCTCTCTCTCTCTCTCTCTCTCTCTCTCTCTCTCTCTCTCTCTCTCTCTCTCTCTGTCTCTCTCTCTGTCTCTCTCTCTCTCTCTCTCTCTCTGTCTCTCTCCCCTCACTTGTCTTCCAGATGAGAGTGAAGGACCCGGTGAAAGGCATGGTGGCTCTGGAAGACTGAGGAGGCTGTGATTGGACTGTCAACACTGCTGCTCATCTGGTAAACACCTGGTGGGGAGGGGCACGTCAGTCCATGTGGCAGTTCGGTAGACCCTGCCGGTCAATGGACTGTTCATTTCCTTATGTTGAGTACAGGAGGATTGCTCTGTTGCTTACGTGGGAACATGTGATTGTAATCTTCACCGTCTCCTTCTCCCTCTCTCCCTCCCGCTCTCTCTCTCTCTCTCTCTCTCTCTCTCTCTCTCTCTCTGTTTCTGTGTCTCTCAGATCAGACCTGTAGACCCATACACCAGCGGATTCTCCCCTCCCTTCCCCCTCTACTGGCACAGCATCGTGTCTCTTGGTCAGCCTAACCCCTCCTACCGCCTCACCTCGATTGGTGCAGTCGATTACATTTCCGGAGTGCCCGGAGTGCCCCCTACCTGCCATCCAGCAGACTGCAGCTCCGACGCCTTGCCCCCCTTCCAACCCCCCAACCCCCAACCCCTCAACCAGGTCTCGATAAGATGTCCGCCAGTCAGTCCACTCGCAGAATCCCTTCCTGACAGAGATGTGATTTTTAGGATTTATTTCTATTTACGAGAACACGCAGGTGTGTACATAGGAAGTGCATACAGTGGGAGCAAGCAGAGTCATTGTATCGAGGGGTGTATAAAACAGGGTTTTTCAATGATTTTCCTTTGTCCGTAAGTTTGTGTGTCTGTAGATGATGTTTGATCTGCTCAGTGTTAAGTTTTGATCTTGTCGTGGCTGTTTTGTTTGTTTTTCGTTTTTGTTTTGGTTCCTTTCGCATTTTCTCGGCCGCCCGCCTTCTGTCTTCAACATGCTGTAATCGGTTAGGTGTCTTCTTCCCGTCCTCAAGTGAACCGACAACCCCGATACGCACTCTCTCTGTCTCTCTCTCCTCCTCTCGCTCTCTTTCCGTCTCTCTTTCTCTTTGGCTCTCCCTCTCTGTCGCTTCCTCTCTCTGTCTCTCTCTGTTTCTTTCTGTCTCTGTCTCTCTCTCTCTCTTCCCCTTCATCTTCACCATAACCGCCTCCAATGAGAGTAAATTACAAGGGTTAGTATCATTTGTATGTATCTGTTTGGGTTATGTGTGTGGGTGTGGCTGTGTGTGGGTGTACTGTATGGAAATAATTGCAGTGCTGAGGATGGTGTTGTCGGAAGTGATTGTAAGTTACTCCATTGCTACCGTCCTTCCAGCTGCCAGTCACCTTCTGTACGTGTGTGTCTGAGTGTGTGTGTGTGCGTGGGTGTGTTTGGATAACAATTTAACAGGTGGGGTAATTTGAAGTGCAATAATGATTATTCTTACTCAGACATGTGGAGTTGTTTAGATTACAGGGCCATGGCTCTTAGTGGTGAATCCTCCTGTGAATCCTCAACTCTGCACCAGGCCAGAAGTTTGACCCTGTCATCACGTGTTCGCAGGGAAAAACTCCTGGCTCCCGTTATGTAACAAACATATGCCCCCCCCCCCTCCCCCTTTGCATCTATCCATCCTCTCCTTCTGATGGATAAAAGCCCTTATCCAGTAATAGCAATAATTCCCTCTCTTCCTCTCTCCCTCCTCTTCATCCTCCATTCATTTCGTCATCCATCTCTCTCTTCCCCTATTTTTGTGTGAACCAGAACCATGCTGCGGAAATAAAGAGAGAGAGAGAGAGAGAGAGAAGAGACTGAATTGGTACTGGTTCTCATTCTGTTCCTGGGTCCTCTCTCTAATCGGACTCAGTTTTCGGCAGTTTGAGTTCTAAAGTTGCATCTTGTAGTGGTGAACGTGTGTGTATGTGTGTGTGTTTGACGTAAACGTATCGGAACAATATTTTCCTATGTGGAGGGAGGGGAGCGGTATGTATCAGGGGGAAGGACGGAGGAGCAGTGTACTGTAGTTCTGACATCGGGCCACAGGAACTACAAAACCCATCCATGTCTGCAACTCCTTCCCTTCTTTTGAAATCATCATCTCTTATTCCATACCTCTAATTCTCCTCTCTTCCAGACCCTCAGTATCTCCCACACTGTTAAAACTGTATATTTCTCTAGTCTTGGTAGCCCAACTCCTCTCTCTCCATCTTTCCCTCTATCCTCTATCTGACTTTGTTTCTGTGATGATGTGAGTGGGCTCCCTGCAGAACAATGGAGGTGTGTGGCTGTATACTGGATGTACTCAGATTGTATATAGTATATACATTTATGTAGATGAACACATATATATAGCTCAGACTGTCCTGCCAAACCAACAGCACACCAATCTCCCCTCCTGAATGTCGTCGCTAAATCCTTAATCTTAGATAGTCCACATTGAGCCTAGGTTGAATAATATGCCAGGACTCTTATTGTGAAGGAGCCAGGAAGGAGTATTAGTTGACGCTCTACCTCTGTTGGAAGATAGCTGGCAAACAGGCAGAATGTGCTTAGTTCACCTGTCTGAATGAAAATAGAAGGGTTAATACCTGATGAGACGTTATGGTGGCTATTTTGAGCCCTTTTAATATGATGGCAAAACAAATAAAGAATTAAACTATATTGAAAGATGAAAATATATTTTGAAAACAAAGGCATCTTTGTGTGGTCTCTGGAGGCTGTCTTGACCATGGTGCAGTGGGAAACGGAAAGAGGGGTGAGAGAGGGGTCTATGTGTGGCACATTATACTGTAGATGACCCGCATAGTCAAAAAATAAAAAAACACGAAGAAACTGTCTCTTTCCTTCTCCTGCTCCCTTCCTCCCTCTCTCACCTCCCCTCGTTGGCAGGACAGTGTATAAATATATTTTTGTTCTGAATGTTGTCGTACCTCTGTTGTTAGTCTCTAAACCACAGCCATCTCTCACAGACAGGAAGTATAGCAACCTGTCTGCCTGTGACAACTCACAGCAGCGAGTTGGTCGGGGGTGGGGGGCGGAAGTTGGACCTACACACTGACCTCCAGTCAGTTCGTTGCCCCCCCCTCTCCCCCCTCTATGACAGGACAAGGGAATGATAACCTGACTGTATTTGAATCTAGACTGTGTGGCAGGGTGAAGCATGAGGGTGTAAGGATGTAGCCTACACCTGGAAGAGCTAGCTAGCTAGAGTACTTTTACAAAACAGTGAGAGATCATGGTTGAAAGAGACAAGATCCTAGATATCTCGTTGTTAGAATCCTCAATTTGTAATCAGAATACCGAACCAATGACGTCAGAACCCCAAACTTTTTTTTTTCTTTGAAACTTTTTTTTTTTTTTTTACTTTTTGTTTCCTCTGACACTCCCTGATTTGTCACTTGTTTTGTTTCTTTTACTGTGAATTTGTGCCTTTTGTCATCTTATCTTCCAATAACACTACATTGGAGACGTGAAAAAATAAATGAATAAAAATGCGGAAATCTGGAGTTGTTTTTTTATGCATTTATATGATAGTTCACCCTGACAAAGATCTTTGACCCAGTTCTTCACCGAATGTCACCCTCTGTGAAGATGTCCAGGGCTTGGTTTAATCTTGGTTCTGGAAAATTGCCCCGAGTGTTTGGATCAGTGTAATGATCTCATCATGATTCATCTTCCTCCTTCTCCCAAGATCCTCTGCTCTGTCGGAACAGAACGTATCCCGGCATCCCATGATGCTCTACTCACAGAGCTCCAACCATTTTTTTTCCTGGAAATCCTCTATTCCCCTCCCTCTCTCTATTTCTTTTCTCCGTTCTCTCCTTCCCTTGTTTCACAACCTCTCCCCCTTGCTTGTGTCTCTCTCATCTCCCTCTGCCCCTGTTGCCTCCCCCACTGGGATAGATAGGGTGGGTGAGACAGACATGGGGGGGTAAATGTTTCCTGAAGAAAATGAACCTCTCTTCATTTTAAACAGGCAGGTAAATAGACACTAAACATAGATTCGTCTGGACACTGGGTCAGTCTAAATGACAGAGTAAAACACAAGGCTTCTAGTCTGTTCTCTCAGTTCTCTTTACCTGGTTCTGGTATTCAGGTCTATGACTGTATGGTCATAAAGAGTATACATTTGATTGATTGATTGATTAATTAATTAGTTATCTGGATGAAGTTGACGGGGGCAGTATGTTTTGTATTAGGCCTAACTGACGTGGTGAAACTGATTGCACATGTACACTGTAGGCTACCCTACGCATTCCATAATGTAAAGAAAGTAGGCCTATTAGCTTCATACAAAGAAAGCATTGAAGCGAACGGTTGCCTAATACACGTCACGGTCATATTCAATAAATAGCGGTAAACAGACGGGACCATTCATGGTCATGATAGTGCGTTTTTACTCGGTTCTTACCGATTGGGGATAATGCGCTGATCCTTGGGTACGGGCGCTTTAAGTCTAGAGCAGGTCCTAGGATTGGCAGAAAGGTTCTGAAGAACGCCTGTAGCGCTTGAACAGGGTAAACCCAACCAAACACAGGCTCCCCCTGGATTCAGCCGAGTTATCTACGCGCAAGGAGTGTGCCTATTTTACCGGACGCCGCGGGATTTTCATACAGCAGGTTAGCTACACCTCACCCAGATATAGGCTGGATAGTTAATATGCACGTTCTGTAACTTAGGCTTCTGCTTTTAGAGATGTTTTGAATTGTTTTCGGTCGGCTGTTTGGGTGCAATTGGAGCGTAACAAATTATGCTGTTCCCAGACTGCATTTAGAGTGGCGTTGACTGTGCTTAGAGTAGTTTAGGGAGTTTTAGGTACAGTTCGTTCCAACCTTAAGAACTGCAGCACCAAGTGCTATAGTCCAAAACATGTCACTTTTGGGGTACTTTTTGATAGATACTAGACCGGCGACATAGTTATATGTTTCCTTGATCTTCCTTGATCTGGGTTTCATCATAGAGAAAGAGCTGTCAAATCAGGTAGGCCTGTGTTTCCACTTAAACATGTTAATTGAAAGTGTCTCTCTTACACACACACATAGACACACACTGACACAGAGGCACACACACACACAAACACAGGCACTCACAGGAACACAGTCACACACACAGACACACCAACAGGCTCAAGCACACCTGTTGTGTCAATAGATGACCAGCACAGCTGGTGTGCGTGTGCATAGGCTATGTGTTTGTGTGGTTGTGTAAGATAAAGACAGCGCTGGAGAGAGTGAGCAGAAGAGAGACAGAAAGACGAACACACAGCCTTTCCGTAAACATCTTACAGTGACTGTGACGGGTGAACACTAGGTGAAGTACAGAGAATGACTAAGACTACAGCATCTGGGCTAACACTTTATTTCGATGGTCCATCTGTTGACACACTTTAACACACTGTTTGACACACACTAAGTTCATGAACAAGCTTAGGGGGTGATGTAGTGTTTCTAACAGTTGACGTTAGCCTCAGGCAGTATGTTCTGTAAATTGTTACTGTAACTGTACAAAAAACAAACGTTGCCAGTATGGTGATTGTATGTCTGTTTTATTTTTGGTCTAATGTGCCAAACAGAGATGGACTATCAAAATGCAACACACAATCTACAGACAGTTAGTTGAATATTGGTTAATGACCTGTTGAAAACAAGCTTTGAAAGTCAGCAGACACTTTCAGTCTAATCTGTAGATCAACGCTTGAAATGCACCTGATAGTCTACAGACAGTTGCATAACTACACATCTGTTGAAACAGTTTTGTTGAATGTAAACGGATACATTGTTGACATGCTACTGAGTAGTTCCTGATAACCTATAGTGTGTCAACAGATGGACCATCCAAATAAAGTGTTACCGCATCTGGTCCCTCCGTTGATTGATAGGCCCCATCGACAGAAAACCTTTTGTTCAAGCCACAGCTTCTAACATTCCGATAAATACGGTTATTCAACATGGCAACCTTCCACTAAGTCTAAGCCTACTGAGCTGTCCGTACTGTTGGTCATAGAGAAATTTGTGTGTCACGGGTTTGTTGTTTGTGGAGCCGTGGCCTCCTGGAGACCTTGTTGTCGGACGCCTCAGAGACACCTTGCTCACCTTTTCATGTGGTGTTTCTGGATTTAGTTTAGCCGTTGTCACGGTAACCTTGTGCTGAACACATCGGCTCGCTCGTAATGCCCCTTTCTTCCGATTCGATGACAGACATGAGTGGGGCTGCCACGAGAGAGGTGTTCTGCAGGATTAGGCTTGATTATGGAGCAATTTCACTAATGGTTTTTATGTGTCCTGTGTGTGTGTGTTCTTTTTGTTTAATGTGTTATTGCTGGTGTATTGATAATGTAATGGTTTGTGTATGTGTGTGTGTGTGCATGTGCTTTGTTTAATGTGTTATTGCTGGTGTATTGATAATGTAATGGTTTGTGTATGTGTGTGTGTGTGTGTTTCGTTCGCAGGCGAGAAGATGAGTGTGAGACACAGAGGAGGTGACAAGGACAAATTCAGGTACAGGTGGGCCATATGAAATCTGAGGAGGAAGCAAACCAAGTCAACACGGTTACAATTGTGTTCTGGTACCCCTATACTCATTTAGAGAGACAGAAAACACAGGAAAGAGAGAGAGAGAAAGAGAAAGAGAAAGAGAGAGTGCATGGATGAGAGAGAGAGAGTATAAGAGAAAGTGTGTGAATCAGAGAGAGAGAAATAGAGACTGGGCTAGGGGTGATCAAACTGCTGTTGCCCAAGTCCTAATTATTCAGCTACAGCCACATAATTCTCCCAGAGTTCCGACCTTGTTTACCCCCTGATACCCCCCCCCCCCCCACTCCACCACTCTACTGCTCCACTCTTCATCCCACCCTCTCTGCCGCCCACCCCTCCCCTCCGTGTCCTGCGATGCAGAAGGGCTTCTTAAGAGTCTGCATGTGACAGTATTGCACAGCAAGTAGACGGGGGCACTGTGACACACAGGATTAGCTTTAGCTTTTATTTTTCGAAGTTGGCACTTTATCTAGCTGATTCTCTTTCTTCTCTCTCTCTCTCTCTCTCTCTCTCTCTCTCTCTCTCTCTCTCTCTCTCTTTCTCTCTTTCACTTTCCCTTTCTCTCTGTCTCTCTCTCGGTGTCTCATAGACACACACAAATATCACTATGCCTCCTGATCAACACCTGATTGGTCAGTTGGCATCCTGGTTGCAACTTTTAGTTGTCAACCATTGTCCCAACCCTCCCTTATCCTTCTTAAAGGCTGATGTCATTTTCCCAATATCAAGCAGATGTATTGTCCTAACTTAGCTTTGCTGAGCAAGTCCTCGATGTGTAAAGGGATCTTCAGTGAACCAGAAACCTGGGAACATTCCAGAAGGGGCGGATTGGTGGATTCTGATCACATGTTGTCGTGTCTGCTGTATCCAGGTGGTCTTGTGTCTCAACACAGACAAGCTTGTTCCTCCGGGTGTACACCGTTCCAGTGCCTGGCTCCAGTTAAAGGCTGGGTCCTTGCTTGAACCAAGCCAGAGACTGCTCAGCGATCCGGTGTGCGGAGGGTGTCGTCTCTAGGGGAGGGTTGGACAGGTTTGGTGTTGGTGATGATGTCAACTTGTTGTCAGTCACACACCAAGGAGCAGGGGCGCAGCCGTGTTACCATGGCTGCCATCCGCTTGTTGTTGTTTTGTCAGCCCTTTCGCCCCTCTCTCTATTGCTAATATTGACATTTGGATCTAGGCAATGCACACGGAATAATGTTTTTTTTTTTTGTATATACAATAAGAATCAACCACATATGTTTTATGTTTTTTTCTGGGAAATGTTAGAAGGGATTAGAAGGATGTGGGGTTGACTCTCAGAAGGAAACTAGTGAGTAGTGACGTGTTGTGAAGCAGACACGACTGTTTATCTCTTTGTTTCCTTCTGAGAACATATTAAAATATCTTACCCCCAAGTGCTCTCATACTTCAGGACTAGTATGGTTAGTTTCGTGAGACTACATTTTGTTCACATCTATCCTTCCCTAACAACGGTCTGCAAAAAGGATTACAAATGCGTTTCCAAATCGTGGTATTTGACCAATGATCAGGATTAAGTTGGTTGGATAATTGGAATTATAAAATGAAGTTTTATTTCCAAAGCAGTGAGACTTTATCCCGACAGGGCATGTGTCGGACCTTGCAGAACCTGAGGAATGTGTCACCGCCCTGGTTCTGAATATGTGACCTTTCACCCACATAAACAGAGCAATGGACCCCTCCAAAAACGATAATACCCTAGTTAGTCGTCGTGCCCCCCTTGTCCAAGGTTTGTTCTATCGTGGGGACGGTGCCGTTCTCTGTATTGTTCAGACGAGTAAGCTAGCCGGGAGAATGTGGTTGTAAACCTCTTAGGGGCGTGACGCCACTTTCGTGTTGCCCAAGTCCTCTAACAATACCCTCAGTGATGGCGGATCAGTGTCTTTCACATCTCCTTTTATACACCACGCACACACGTCCACACACACACACACACACTTACGTTCACGTGTTCCACCCCTGCTTCAGATTATAGTTCTAATCTGTCTCTCTCTCGTCTACGTCCCCCCAAAACTCGGTGCCAGCCAGTCACTCTGTCACTGCCTGGTCTCTCAGGCCTCCAGAACGCACTCAGGGCGGCCGGCACTCACCCACAGACCTCTGGGACTTGTAGTTGTTTTACATACGTGCCAACTTTGACCATTCCGGAAGGATCTATTTCGAGCGCTTCAGAAGATTCCCGACTTTGTCTGAAGGTCTTGTTTTGCGTTGTACTTCCAAACAAAGGATCTCCAACAATAATTGTGGGAGCAAAGAAGTAAAACTGTTTTTACAAGAGAACAACTTTTACAAGAGAACAGCATTTTAGGAGGATACAAGAGAAACAGAATCTGGCTGCTACTCTCTACAGATACTCTGACATCAAGCCAGCCAGGTAACACACAGGATACCTCTGAAGACACCAAAGGTGGGTCTCTTCCCTCTTACAGAGTTGTAGAGTGTCGACATTCTATGCTGACAGTCCTTCTGATGAAAGACATTGGGAGACTACAACTGTACATACAACCTGCCTAGCCTGATCTGAGACAGAGTGAGAGAGAGAGAGAGAGAGAGAACAGAGACCTCGACAGTCCTTCTGAGTAGAGTTACAAATCCAACCATGGCCGAGGCGGTAAAGATGGCGCCGGATGCGTTGTCGTCGTTGGACGGCCTCCGCGCGCGTTCGGACAGCACGTCCAGCACGGCGTCCCAGGGGTCAAAGGGCAAGCTGCTCCTGCGCCAGCGTCTGTCCCAGCTGCTCACGTGCGTGGAGGACCTGAGCTCCGACGACGAGGCCAACGAGGAAGTGTCTCGCACCCTGGACGAGGCCTTCCAGCTATGTGGACGCTTCACCCCCAAGGACGCCTTCAGGTTGACACACGGACACACACACACACACACACATACTTTGAGCTGTGTGGAAGATTTTGCCCCAAGACCACCTTCAGGTTTATGCACACACACACACACATACAGATTCTGCTCAGTTCTCCTTACTTAACTGGTTGTGGGACCTGTCTGAGGTACTTTCCTAACTGTCTCTGTGTTTCCCCTTCCTTCCTTCCTCTCTGGTCCTGTGCCACCTCGGTCTGCAGTACAGAAGGAATGTTCTGAAAGTGTTACCAGGAAGAAATACGAGTTTAGAACTTGGTGAAAGTGAGAAAGAGATCTGTTTGTGTTTGTGCTGTATCATGGATGAGGTTAACAGTATCTGACACAAGACTATATTGCCTTCCTGAACAAGGTAACACAGAACACAGAATCTTCCTATCTCTCTGTCTTAACCCTCCAGAGGAACCCAACCACAAGCTGTTGATGCTTTGTGTCCAAAGCAAATTTCCTTTGGGATTGTAAAGTCTATCTCATCTCTTATCTTTCAGTCGAAACTGATTTCTATTTAGTATTTGAAGCAATTGGATGTTTTGTATTTTTTTTCACCCTTGTCTTTGCTCCATTCTCACAGGTTGCACATGGTCACGTGGAATGTGGCGACAGCAGAACCCCCGCGTGACGTCATTTCCCTTCTGCAGCTGGATGTCCAGCCCCCCACAGACGTCTATGTGATTGGGTGAGAAGAGAGCGAGAAGCTTTACTTTGATCTCACTGGAGAAGAAGAGAGACTCTTGTACTGCTTATCTGTGAGAGATAAGGAAAGTAAGAATTGACGTTGAGTCCTTGAAACTGATTTATTTGTCTAATGTGCTATTGTGCGTTTGTGTGTGTACTGTGCCAGTCTGCAGGAGGTGAATGCCGCCCCCCTGCGGTTCCTCTCTGACCTGCTAGTGGAGGACTCCTGGAGCCACATGCTGATGGGCACACTGGCACCTCGCGGCTATGTCAAGGTGTGTGTGTGTGTGTGGGGTGGGGTTTGGTGAGGTTGCAGGGCAGGAGTTGTGAAGAGGGGAGAGGTGAGAGCAGGGGGGAGGGGAAGAGCAGGCGAGAATGCAGAGCTGATGTGGGTCCAAGTGGAAGTAAAGGGGGCAGTAGAGAGGCAGAGGCCCCCTCTCCCAGCCGCCCCCCCCTGGGAGAGGGGGGGACGGGGAGAGTGGGAGTTTAGTGTGTATAGTGTATAGTGTGTGTGAGTGGGTGCGTAGCGTGTGACCGAGGGTGTGTGTTGTCCCAGCCAGCGCAAAACAATAGCAGTTCTGAGAGGGGCTCATTAGGGTCCTGTGAGAGTGCTTTGTGAGGCTGAAGAGTTTATGTAACCCCGCTCAGATCTCCTCTGCTCTTCTCCCCCTTCACCTCTCCTCACCCTGCTCCTGATGCCGTCACTTTCCAATCCACACTCCTCCACAATCCCTTTCTTTCTCTTTCTTTCTTTCTTTCCTTTCTTTCTTTCCTATTTCTTGCTTCCTTATTGCAATTAGTTGCTAACTACCTCTGCCTGTCTCTCCATTCTTCATACTCTTTCTTCCTTTCTTAGAAGAAAGTGAATCACTCTGTGTTCCTCTCCGTCTCTCCAGGTGTCGTCAGTGAGGATGCAGGGCCTGCTGCTCCTGGTCTTCACCAAGCAGATGCACCTGCCCTTCATCAGGGACATCCAGACCACCTACACCCGCACGGGGATCTTCGGTTACTGGGTACATCTCTCCAACTCTCCCTGACACAGGCTGCCAATAGCTAGAACTAGAATCGCTAGAATACAGTTGAGAGACAAAAAGTGAACTTTGATTGTTCCCTTCGTGTCTGTTTTCGCTCTCTCTCTCTCTCTCTCTCTCTCTGTTTCTGTCTATCTCTCTCTGTCTCTCTCTCTCCTCTTCCTCTCCTCCTCTCTCAGGGGAATAAAGGAGGCGTGTCTGTGCGCTTCTCCTTCTACGGTCACATGCTGTGTTTCCTCAACTGCCACCTGGCGGCGCACATGAACTACGCTCTGCAGCGCGTGGACGAGTTCGAGTACATCCTGGACACGCAGGACTTTGACTTCTACAACGCCCCCAACATTCGAGATCACAAGTCAGTTATCACACACACACACACACCCACACACACCCACACGTGTAGACACACGTACTGCGTATTCACGCTACACACGAAATGTATTCTTAAACAAACACACACACATGCACAGCTAAAAGCACACTCCCAAACAAACCCACACACACATGCAGAGACAGATACACACACACACACACACTAACCTGCCAGCTACCTCTGTGACAGGGTGGTCTTCTGGTTCGGTGATCTGAACTTCCGCATTGAGGACCATGGTATGCACTTCCTCCGTTCATCCATCAACAGCGAACGCTATAACCTGCTGTGGGCGAAGGACCAGGTAACACACACACACAGACACACACACAAACCTGCTGAGACACAAACACTGACTATGCTGTCCTTGTGTGGTTGTAGTTACTGATGATGAGGAAGAAGGAGCCGTTTCTACAGGAGTTTGAGGAAGGGCCTCTCAGGTTCAAACCCACCTATAAGTTTGACCGCAACTCTGACACCTACGACAGCAGGTAACACACTGCCCCCCCCCCCTACACACACACGCATGCACACACACACAAACACACGTTTTCCTCTTCAGCATTGGGTGTTCCTAGTCAACCGCACTCCTACAGGCACACAAAAAGTTCATGAGTGCTTTTTCCTCCTCTCCACTCTCCCAGCTCTCCGAAGACCTTGTTGGGCTTTACGTAAGAAAGTGATGTGTCTTCTGTTTCTGTGGCATGCCCTCTCTCCCACACACGTCTTGTCCTCCCTCTACCATCCTCTTCATCTTCCCTCCCCTCTGAGAGAAAAACGAGAGAGGACAAGGAGACAGAGTAGGACGTGGATAGGAAACTGGACGGAAACCTTTGGAGATCCACATGGATTTTTTCGGTCTCCATGTTTTTATTTAGCTACATTGAACTCCAAACCGTAATTGATATCACTTGTCTTGAACATAGGCAGCAAATGGCCACAGGAAGGAGGTAGTGGGGCTATCAAACCATAATGACTCATGACCTTAGACTTCTTTAGCGCTCTGAGACAGAAGCTTAACACAACGCGTCATCAAAACACCTTGAAGGCCCACCTTAAGTTCCTACCCACCCTAACCCTGGCACCATGTGTGTGTCTCTCCCAGAAAGAGCTCTCTGGCGCTGCCCCTAACCATGTACAGACCCCGGCCCCTACAGAGGTGCAGCACCACACTCCTCCTCCTCCTCACCTCGCTCACCTGGGGGCTGCTCAGTGTGTGGCTGGGGGGCTGGTACAGGGAGCTGGACCCCGCAAGGTGGGTCTGTAGTATGGAGGGGCAGCCGAATTCAGATGAGATCAACTATGCTAAGCTAACCTAACTACGTCTGCACAGTTCCCACGAGGCTAACACAGCAGAGCTAAGGGCAGAAGAGCTAAGCTAAGCTAACTGAAGCTAAGCTATATGCTAAGTTATTGCGAGGCAAGACAGCTGTGACTCAGTAACCAGACTGGGTAGGCGACACTGAGATTGTGAATGGGAGAATTTGACAACTTTCGCTGAAGAAACACAGACATTCAGATGAGTGTAGCCCCCAACTTACCCCACCCCCCAAGTCCCACCCCTTCCACCACCCCCACCACTCCTCACCCGCTAACTGTGCACTGCATACCCGCGCTGCACCCTATCTAGCCATCCCATCATGCACTGATAACATTGTGTGTGTCATTATGAAGATGTGCATGTTAGTATGTCGCTCCTAAATGCTTGTTCTGTGAACAGTGTACAGTAGTAACAGTAACTAGTCACCTGACCCCTCCTTGGTGTGTCTTGCAGCGCACGCGTCCCTCTAGCCATCCCCTCTTTGTGTCTTATCAGTCATTTCTCCAACAGCTGAGGATGTGTTTAGGTGTATCTGTGTGTGTGCATGCTGGGGAACAGAGCTTGTGTATGCATGAGGAAGCAGCTTAAGTAAATCTGCATAAATTACAATGGGTTTGCATAGCAGTGTATGACAATTAAAGATACTTTTCAGGGACAGCGCGACAGGGATTAAGGGAGAGCATAACAGACAGAGATAAACAGGAAGTAGGACAGACAAAAATTGATTTAAACAAGGCAACATCAAAAGAGAAATTAAGAGATGGGAGATTCTGAAAAAGTAAGAGTAAGAAAACTGGTGAGAGAGAGAGAGTGAGAGAGAACAAAGGAGACTCGTATTATGTGGTCCTTAGAGAGAGAGTTGGAAAAATCAAACAGAGCTTATGCTGGGTACACACTAAAATATATATCGGGGCGGCTCCGACGTTCTTCCGAGCAAGATCAGTCACTCCTAACACACCTCACACCAAGGGAAAATCTGATAAAATAATCGTTAGATAATCGGGACATTACCCAGGATTGTCGGGACATTATCTAGGATTGTCAGAATGGGGAAATCGGACCAAAATCAGCCTGATTATCTTGTGGTGTGTACCCAGCATTAGCAAGCAGTCTAAGCCAGTGCTCTTCAACCCTAGTCCTCAGGGCCCACTGTCCTGCATGTTTATGTGTTTCCCTGCTCCAACACACCTGATTTAAATGAATGATTGTTATCAAGCACTGCAACTTGATAATGACCATTCATTTGAATCAGGTGTGTTTGAGCAGGGAAACACCTGAAACATGCTGGACAGTGGACCCTGAGGACCAGGGTTGAAGAGCATAGGTAAACCACATGACCTTTGTTGTGTGACATCAATCTCTGTCACTCTCCCTGATTGGCCAGTGGGAAGAAAAGGAAGCCGGCATGGACGGACCGCATACTGTGGCGCATTAAGCCCAAAACCCCGCCCCCAGAGGAAGAGGATGATGAGAAGGCGTCAACCTCCACCGCTGACAGCCACGAGGACGAGTGTCCAATCAGAGTTCTCCAGGACATCTACACCTGCGACATGAGCTACGGAGTCAGCGACCACAAACCTGTCCTGGGAGTCTTTAGTCTGGAGGTGAGAGTACAAACACAGTGACACAGCAAGATCTCAGACAGCTAGTAGCTGTTTGTTGAGGGGAGCACATCCCAGTTGTAATGTGTATTCCTGTGTACTGTAAATCTTATCTGAGTGTGGTTTATAACCTATCCTGTCAGTGTGGCACATCCTGGTAGGATAGTCTTTGTCATACAAGAATATTATATTATTGTCTATAGTGAGTATACTGAGAACAGTAGGACTATGCAGCCACCATCTTTGGTTTGTTTATCCATGCCTACCACCCATACCCCCCCCCCCCACACACACACACACACACACGCCCCCAGCTGAGAAAGCACTACGACACGCCCCTTGTGCGGCTCAGCCCAGAAGGCCAGTGGAGCGCCGACCAGGACGCCGCCCTGTCCTACACCATCCTGGAGGACTTCATGTCCTCCACCTGGGACTGGATAGGCCTGTACAAGGTAAGGAGGGAGAGAGGGAGAGAGAGGGAGGGAGGGAGGGATGGAGGTGTGTATCAGATTAGCTGTCTGTAAGGCTGAGAGGGATGGAGGGATAGATGGAGGTATGTGCCAGATTAGCATTCTTTAAGGCAGAGAGGGAAGGAGGGAGAGAGGCATGAAGGGAGGTAGAGCAAGAGAGGGATGGAGGATGATGGAGGTATGTGCCAGATTAGCTCTCTTTAAGGTAGAGAGGGATGGAGGGAGAAATGATGTGCAATGGACAGGCAGAGAGGAGAGGGAGAGAGGAAGGAGAGGATAGGGGCCAGATAGGCTGTAACGGACAGACTCCCAAGACAATGGGTACTGGATCCAAGTGCGGGTTTATTGGGGCGTAGTTGGACAAGCAGGGGTCATACACAGCTATCAGAGCCAGAGAGGAAATCCAAAAGGGTAGTCAGGTCACAGGCGTAGGTCAAACAGGGATAGACTGGGCAATGAGGGCAAGGCTTGGTCAGGTTCCACAGGTGGAGAGGGTGGAGAGCAGGATTCACTGGACTGGGGCAAAGAGCAAAGGAAGAATGCAAACCAAAAAAGTTGTGTGTGTGTGTGTGTGTGTATTACCATGCAGATTGGCTTTAAGAGTGTGTTGGACTATGTCACATTCGTCTGGGTCAAAGGTGACGATCTTCCAGAAATACTTGAGACCCTACAGGTAGGATTCTTACCATGTAAATGTCCCGTCAAAATACTGTACTTCATTGTTTTCATGTTGTATTAATGTCTGTGTGTTTAATATACAAATAAATGATATATATTATGTGTGTCCCGCAGGTGTCTCTGAATAAGGATGCAATTCCTCTTCTCCGTGGAGAGTATGTGCTAGGCTACTACAGTACAAACATGCAGTGCATCGTTGGACTCAGCGCAAACTTCCAGGTCTGTCTGAGTGCTTGGATGTGTGTTACCAAAGCAGATGGGTGATGCTGTACACTTCATTTATAGGAGATTGAGGGCTTGTATGACTTCTAATCATGACCTACAATATGGGTACAACACAAGGGAAAAGATTGTGTCATTGGGCCAAACCACCACAGCCCAACTTAATAGGTTGTCTATAGTTTAAACTATTTAGTAATTCCCTTTCTTCAGTATAAATGTGTCTGAAATAGGTTAATTCCACTTACTACTGGTCAACTACAGGTCTCAGAACTGTCTCTCTCTGTTCCAGATTCTGGAGTCGAAACGAGCTGCCTTGGAGGGCCTGGTCAGTGAAAACGGATTGAACAAATAATCCTAATCCACGTTTGGAAGACAACAAGGTGTCTTGGTACTGTAATTGTAAACCCTGTCCAAGGAGACTCCATCATACAGACACTGAAGCCCTTCTTACGGCCAGGAAGTCTATGCTGTGTTAGTATTCTGTCATTGTTCATCTCTCTTTTCCGCACAAATCAACATGTGTACTACCCTCCTCTCTCTCTCTCTCTCTCTCTCTCTCTCTCTCTCTTTCTCTCTCTCTCGCTCTCTCTTTGTGTCTTCCTTGCTCAACCACAGATGCTGACATAATCAATCCTAAAATCATCTACTCTATGTAGAATATACAGACTCTATATGTGCATCCTCTGTTGTTTGGTTTCACATAAGCGCACATGATCATTACTGAAGAGATAGCTACTTCCTGCCCAGGTCCTTCAGCTGGGATCCCTCCTTTTGGTCTCTCTCTCAGTTTAGGAGAGACCAGCAGTGGCAGCGGATACCTGAGAAAATGGATTGTCACAGCAAGTTGGGACTGAGGATTTCATCCCAAGATCAGTTGTGAATAGTGAGCTTAAGAAATGTGGCTTGGTTGATGTTTCAAAGGTGTGGTACAGAGACCTGGGTTTAAAGTTTACAGTGGTGTGTGTGCGTGTGCATGTTTGTGCATGTGTGAGACAGAATCAAGAGTGGGTGAGGTTGTAGCAATCAAATCACAATTTTGAACAAGTATATCAAATCACAAATTTGAACAGATATGTTACTTTTATTATCCAATGTACTATATGAGAATAAGAACAGAATAAAAGAATAAGGACAGAACAGAATCACAACAAAGTATATTTTAGGTACTTCTGTCCTTGTAAGTAAATCTATGTTTTAGATTTTATGTTCCACTGATTTTTATGTTTTAACAGAATGCCATTTCTTCTGATGTTTGTATATTTAGATAATTAAGTTAATGAGATAAACAAAACCATCCAAACTCTTCTTTCACATTTCAGGATTTATGGCAATTCTTTGTGTGTATGTGTGTATGATTATTGTCAAAATTGGACTGATATCGCCGGCCGACACAGATTGATATTTGTAAAGTGAACTAAACTAAATGTTGCAGTTAGCAGTGTTAGTGCAATCAACATGTCATAGTTATGTAGTTATGTCTACTACTATGTACGTATATGTAATCCATAAAGGCTGGACCAACATCCTTTCACTTTATTCATGGTTTATTGGAATTTATCAAAATGCCATCTTTTCAGAGTCTGGCAGAGAAAAATCCCAACTGAATTTTATTGATGACAATCTGAATTCAACCTGACGATATACCTATTTTGTGTTTTTTTTTGTAGGCTATTTCAATAATGTAACCGGTCCCTTCAGGGGTTCCGTATAAATCTGATGTGCCCCAGTAAAAAACAAAAGGTTAAAAGTTTGAATTTTAGCTTTTTTTTTATTCGTCATTGCATTCATTTAGATTGATAATCCCGGAGAATAAACGCAACAGTATCCCAATCAACACTTGAAAATCAAAGCAGTTTAACCAAAACACAAACTGATGCGTGCCCGCAGAATTTCATGTCCGCGCGCTCTTCTGTGGTTGCTATTATAGCCACTGCAGCGCACACACAAGTCCAGGTGTCGGCACGCAGAATTGAGGCAGACTAAGAAAACATTACGAAACTAAAGACAGTTTAAAAATAATAGGCCAACAGATCATATTATTTATAAATTCCCTTATATAAATATAGCCTACTGTATACGCTAGTTAGTTGGTTATGAAACACACACACATGCACCATTAGGCGTATATATATTTTACCAACAATGTGTTGAATTTTACAGTTGAATTAGTTACTTATTATATTGGTAAAGTAGAGAGGTCAAGAAAAAGCTATCAGGACGGTTTGCGCTTTGACAGCCGGTCAATGTGTTGCAGCGCCCACAGTGGAGTTAGATCGCAGAGAGCGCAGATCGTAAAAACACTATGAAACAGGTGCTCGGCAGCGACATGACTCCAAAATGATAACAACCTGTTGGTAAAAGGCATGGCGGTCGATCAGATAGGCCTAACCCAAATCCTCTTGAAAATGTAGGCTATGTGTAGGCTACTCACCTATTTCAATGGCATTCGACGAGCTTTGCGTTGAGCAAAAAAATCCTCGACAATGTCCTCAATGTTAATCTCCCGTTACACATGCTATTTGATTTAGGCCTACCTAAGTAGGCTATTGCATTAAGAAAATGTTAGCTACATAGAACATAATGAATAAACTGCTAAATTGTCCTTCCCAGTGAGAGGCAACTGACGGTAAAGCACCTCCCTACAACTCACTCTCCTGTCTAATTTTGTCATCTACAAGATGACCTACCAGCCACAGCAGTAGTTAGCTAGTGAGTTGCTGTGCTATCATCAGGTGAAAAGTCTGACTCCGAAGTGCGCCGTCACTTTGACATGAGCTGCATTACTTAGTCGAGCCTCACACTGGATGTGGAAAGTGCGCTCTATATGTCTCGCGCATTCAGATAAAAGCATAACAAGTGGCACTTTGCGAATATCACGTTTTTCTCGGCATATTTCCAAAGCAGACAATTCAAGCGAAGGTGAGCCCGCCGCTCTCCTCCCAACTTCCAGCTGGAGGGCCCGCTCTCGACGGACCCTCGGACCGCATGGGCCCCAGACGTGCGACTGCACTGCCTGGGGCCCATGCCTGCATTTGCTGACGTAGAAACTTCACTTGACTTGAAGTAGGCCTACCTCCCTCTTTTGTTACCTATACCTCCTTAGTCTGAACGATTTCTTGGAAATCGAAACCACTTTAAAACTTCACACCAGACTGTAGGAAAAGGAATAGCCATGGACCCAACTTTGGTAAGTTTATGCAGGGTTCTCAAGTTTTATCTTAAATTTGGCGCGAGATTACCAAGGACGGACGGACAGGTGGCTTGTAGGTGGCATTTAACTATGTAGAACTCGAGACAATCAACTCGGCAGAAATCTTCCCTCAGTATGCCTGCCATTAATTGTTTATGGCGGGACACGTATTCATTAGCCTACTTCCCAGCGTGAGAAATTGTTGAAATGCGTTGACTCTCACGGCGAATGCGTGAGACTTAAGGGCCCTGATTTATGTATTTAATGTTAACATAATCATGTAAAACTGATTTTAATGAATCAAATGTATCAATCTTTGATAAATTAAGATGTCAAAATATTTTCCAGTTAAATAAATTAACTACAAAACCACAACCCTTTTATTTTTCCATGTGTGTATGATAAGGAGCCAGAGCCTGGAGATCTAATTGAAATTTTCCGTGGGATGTATCAGCATTGGGCTATGTACATGGGAGATGGATTTGTGATTCACTTTGCACCTCTCTGTAAGTATTAGAAGTAATCTATTATCTGAGAGATGGATGAACTGGTCTAGATAAGAATAATCTATAAGCAATACCTGACCAAGTGAGGTATAGACAAAGGCAATTGAATTATGAGTGATTCTACCCCCTCCCTCATATCTCTCTTCTCACCCTACAGCTGAAGTCCAAGGAATGGGGAATAGCGGCCTGATGTCAGTGATGCACAACAAGGCCACGGTGAAGAAGGAGGAGCTCTCGGTTGTGGTGGGGTCTGACAAGTGGCAGGTCAAAAACAGCCTGGATAAGAAGTATTACCCCAGGCCCGTTGACCTGATCCTGAAAGACGCAAGTCAGACGGTGGGAGAAGAGCTTCCCTACAGTATCGCCATGGCGAACTGCGAGCACTTTGTCACAGAGCTGAGATACGGGAATGCAGAGTCTCTCCAGGTAAATATGCTAAATATACTTCAATGGGCTCTATATGAGACCTGGATCCTAGTAGATTATATGGTAAGATAGGATGGAGTTCAGAGTGGTTCAGGGACGAGACTCAAAGCCATAAGGACTGTTCATCACAGTACGGGTCCACGGCTACTTTACTCAGCAAATCGTAGAACAAAATCATAGTTGTTTGTTTTTGTGTGTGTGTTCCAGGTGCGTCAGGCTGGGATTGCTCTTGCTGTGGGGACTGCCTTGTTTGCCATGGCTTCCTTTTTGATTAGGGCTATAGCAAGAGCCAATACAGCTGGAAAAAAAGAGAAGGAGAAGGAATATCATTACTGATCTGTACGATCCACAAGAGATGGGAATGCTTTATAAGCAGCCATTCAACAGCAAGCTTAATAGATGAATTATTCAAACAGTGCTTCTATACTCCTCTGATTGAATTGATCAATAACTTCCAATCTTTTTTTCTAAGGGTGGAAGGGGTCCAATATCAGTTTTTAAAAATAGAAATTATTTTAGACTTCCATAAATAAATAAAAAACAAAGAATGGAAAAAGATTGTATTTATTTTTTTGCCACATATGAACACATGGCAGGTTACGTGCTCAATGGTCTGTTGACCAAGAAATGTGTTACTCCCTTTTTTGAACAATGAAGAAGAATGTTGGGAGTCAGGTCAGATAAGGACTGAGTAGGGGAATGTGGTTATTGAAGATCATGAAACCAGAAGTTTCCTGTACGCACGGTTGCCACTGTATATCAAGTTCCAGAAACTGAAAGTACCCTCACTGATGTTGCCTACAGACAGTCAGACAGAGACCCAACTGATAACTACATAACGTCTGAAACTATATAAGCTCTGTTGAAATGACAACGCTTTGCGCTTATGCTCTTATTGTATCCTGCTTTGAGCAATAAACAACCATTGCCTTGATTCTAATTAAACCAGTTATAAAACTGGTATTAAATGTTATGTTAAGTCATCCTCTTCTTCAATATGAACATTTCTACTGATCAAATCGCATCCCTTTGATGCTGCTTGTAACTGATACGCTGATGTTTGTCAGAAAGTTATGTCAAGTTTTCCAAACCTTGTTCCAAAACATTTAGAACAGATATGTAATCTATAGGCAATGAAAGTGTTTTAGCTGGCAGATAATGCAAATTAAAGTCTCTGTAAAGTGACAATAAAATATGTATTCTGAGCTTGTCACACCACAGAAAAATATGTTCCTAACCACCCAGCCAAATGTAAAAAAAAAAGCCAAGTAAAGTTATAAAAATCTTGTAAAAATTAGCAGTTTTCTCAGATCTCAAACGCTGGGGGCGTGTTTGCTTAGGTCGCTGAAACCACGCCCACTCGCAGAAACTTCACTTGACTTGAAGTAGGCCTACCTCCCTCTTTTGTTACCTATACCTCCTTAGTCTGAACGATTTCTTGGAAATCGAAACCACTTTAAAACTTCACACCAGACTGTAGGAAAAGGAATAGCCATGGACCCAACTTTGGTAAGTTTATGCAGGGTTCTCAAGTTTTATCTTAAATTTGGCGCGAGATTACCAAGGACGGACGGACAGGTGGCTTGTAGGTGGCATTTAACTATGTAGAACTCGAGACAATCAACTCGGCAGAAATCTTCCCTCAGTATGCCTGCCATTAATTGTTTATGGCGGGACACGTATTCATTAGCCTACTTCCCAGCGTGAGAAATTGTTGAAATGCGTTGACTCTCACGGCGAATGCGTGAGACTTAAGGGCCCTGATTTATGTATTTAATGTTAACATAATCATGTAAAACTGATTTTAATGAATCAAATGTATCAATCTTTGATAAATTAAGATGTCAAAATATTTTCCAGTTAAATAAATTAACTACAAAACCACAACCCTTTTATTTTTCCATGTGTGTATGATAAGGAGCCAGAGCCTGGAGATCTAATTGAAATTTTCCGTGGGATGTATCAGCATTGGGCTATGTACATGGGAGATGGATTTGTGATTCACTTTGCACCTCTCTGTAAGTATTAGAAGTAATCTATTATCTGAGAGATGGATGAACTGGTCTAGATAAGAATAATCTATAAGCAATACCTGACCAAGTGAGGTATAGACAAAGGCAATTGAATTATGAGTGATTCTACCCCCTCCCTCATATCTCTCTTCTCACCCTACAGCTGAAGTCCAAGGAATGGGGAATAGCGGCCTGATGTCAGTGATGCACGACAAGGCCACGGTGAAGAAGGAGGAGCTCTCGGTTGTGGTGGGGTCTGACAAGTGGCAGGTCAAAAACAGCCTGGATAAGAAGTATTACCCCAGGCCCGTTGACCTGATCCTGAAAGACGCAAGTCAGACGGTGGGAGAAGAGCTTCCCTACAGTATCGCCATGGCGAACTGCGAGCACTTTGTCACAGAGCTGAGATACGGGAATGCAGAGTCTCTCCAGGTAAATATGCTAAATATACTTCAATGGGCTCTATATGAGACCTGGATCCTAGTAGATTATATGGTAAGATAGGATGGAGTTCAGAGTGGTTCAGGGACGAGACTCAAAGCCATAAGGACTGTTCATCACAGTACGGGTCCACGGCTACTTTACTCAGCAAATCGTAGAACAAAATCATAGTTGTTTGTTTTTGTGTGTGTGTTCCAGGTGCGTCAGGCTGGGATTGCTCTTGCTGTGGGGACTGCCTTGTTTGCCATGGCTTCCTTTTTGATTATGGCTATAGCAAGAGCCAATACAGCTGGAAAAAAAGAGAAGGAGAAGGAATATCATTACTGATCTGTACGATCCACAAGAGATGGGAATGCTTTATAAGCAGCCATTCAACAGCAAGCTTAATAGATGAATTATTCAAACAGTGCTTCTATACTCCTCTGATTGAATTGATCAATAACTTCCAATCTTTTTTTCTAAGGGTGGAAGGGGTCCAATATCAGTTTTTAAAAATAGAAATTATTTTAGACTTCCATAAATAAATAAAAAACAAAGAATGGAAAAAGATTGTATTTATTTTTTTGCCACATATGAACACATGGCAGGTTACGTGCTCAATGGTCTGTTGACCAAGAAATGTGTTACTCCCTTTTTTGAACAATGAAGAAGAATGTTGGGAGTCAGGTCAGATAAGGACTGAGTAGGGGAATGTGGTTATTGAAGATCATGAAACCAGAAGTTTCCTGTACGCACGGTTGCCACTGTATATCAAGTTCCAGAAACTGAAAGTACCCTCACTGATGTTGCCTACAGACAGTCAGACAGAGACCCAACTGATAACTACATAACGTCTGAAACTATATAAGCTCTGTTGAAATGACAACGCTTTGCGCTTATGCTCTTATTGTATCCTGCTTTGAGCAATAAACAACCATTGCCTTGATTCTAATTAAACCAGTTATAAAACTGGTATTAAATGTTATGTTAAGTCATCCTCTTCTTCAATATGAACATTTCTACTGATCAAATCGCATCCCTTTGATGCTGCTTGTAACTGATACGCTGATGTTTGTCAGAAAGTTATGTCAAGTTTTCCAAACCTTGTTCCAAAACATTTAGAACAGATATGTAATCTATAGGCAATGAAAGTGTTTTAGCTGGCAGATAATGCAAATTAAAGTCTCTGTAAAGTGACAATAAAATATGTATTCTGAGCTTGTCACACCACAGAAAAATATGTTCCTAACCACCCAGCCAAATGTAAAAAAAAAAGCCAAGTAAAGTTATAAAAATCTTGTAAAAATTAGCAGTTTTCTCAGATCTCAAACGCTGGGGGCGTGTTTGCTTAGGTCGCTGAAACCACGCCCACTCGCGGATAAGTTACTCCTCTCTCCACTGTAAAATACCGCTACAACAAAAGGGTTAGACTCCACAACAAAAACTCTACAATTTTACAACAACAATGGAAGAGTTGGCTTTACACAGCCGTATAAGTTTGAGCTTCCAGAGCCAGAATCAAATTCAGAGGACATTGACCGGCTAAGTCTCAGGACTGTTGCTCGCGCCCCTCAGTGAGCTTGGTTGGACCCCCACATACTGTTTTTCCCCAAAAACATTTGCAGGCAGTCCTCTCAAATGTAATCTGATATATTTGAGGGACATTACCATACCATACTTTTAACAGTTTAGGAGGCCCCACGTGAGCAGGGCATCAAAAAATGTATTGATACTCGTAGTGTTCCTCTCTACGGAAGTCTTTAGTAAAAGGCGAAAGGCTTATGGGTTTAAAAAAAAAAAAGAAACCAGTGTATGATGAGCTGAAGGGAAAACCTCTACGGATCCATTCTTATGGCGGATTATAGGGGCCTAAACTAAATAAATACATAAATAATTAAATAATTTATTGGCTAAATACTTTAATAAATATATAATTATATAATACAAATCTTAAATAAATGACTAATTATATAATGTAATGCCTAATTGACATACAACGTTTATGAATTACAAATTAAATTAGACACTACATATATAAATGTTACATGTACTTGTGTGTATATATATAGTTTTATGTTTTCATTTGTTCACATTTATTTATTAATACTTGAATTTATCCACAGTGGAACTTTATTTTCCACAGTGGAAAATAAATCTGTCGTTGTCACCCGTCAAAGGTCAGGGGGCGGGTTAATGCCTCTGATTGGTGGTTCAACTTAAATTGACTGCATTTGACTAATTCAAGATGGAAGCACCCAGTGCGGATTCAATGTATTAAATATTGCATGCTACAGTGGTCAAAATGTTGGCTGTAGCTGAAGAGATGGAGGCAACTGCCAATTCACAATTTTTTTTACATCATATTGAGGGCTTCGCTGAAATTATAGCAATGATATCAGCGTATCAGTTACAAGAGAGCCCTGTTTCCCTGTTCTGCAAAATGTGTAAAATAAGTAGCAGCTTTGTGACAGGGGTTTGTACATTACACTTTTGTTTATTTGTCAGTGCATAAATGGGTGTCCAGGGTAATTACTGCAGCAATAACAAACGTCAACCATCTACATTACCATAGAAAGTTGAACCTACATTAGCAGGAATATAAAGATGCTATATTTCTACAACATGCTGCACTGAGCTCTAAGATAGTCAGCTGCTAATCAGAAACCTCATGAAATTCATGAGGAAGTTATTGGACATGTATTGGGTTGCTGGCCTGAGATCAAAATATGGGGCGGAGCTCCACGACATAGAACTCCAGATACCTGCCAGGTGTACGAGGAAGAGACAAGGTACACAAACAAAGTCAGCTTGTTTAATAGCATGTGAATAGTTTTTCAATTATTACAATGTGATCATTTTTAATCGATAATTGATACTTTGATTGGATAAAAGAAGCTAATATGAATCAAATATGCTTAACTTAGTGACCTAAGTGTGTCACAGTCGCGATTCTCTGTTTTGCAACAATGTAACAAATTACTCAAATTATTTGTAAATATATTGTGAATAAAGAAAATAGTATACGCTCTGTTGACCAGTAAGAATACAGAATTTATTAATGTATTTTACACAGTTTTCACTGTAAGACAAAGATCATGTAAGTAGGACCTAAAATAAAATAAAATACCCAAAGAGCATGAAGGATGTCTGACTGAAACAGAGCCGTCAAGGAAACCTAGACTAGACTGAGCTGCTGATTAACTGCATGAGGAAGAATAGTAAATACATCAAAAATGTATTACAAGTCACATCTCACACACATAGTACAAGTTCCAGTGGCATGGGGTGTCAGCTCGGCTTCTGTCTGCCGGCTCATCAGGTAAATATCGCCCTACACAGCTGGGGCCAGAAGGAACGTTCGGTTCTTGTGGTGCAAAGTATCTGCAATCAGTGTTCCGCTGACTTCAGGTAGAACTCTAACTTGTATAGAGACAACCAGACAGGATGGGATTCTTACGTTTTGGCCGGATCCAGTGGTGTTCCGTCCACCCAGGTCCACTGACGGTAGAACGTTGGTGGAACGTTATCAGTCAGACCCAACCAGACACTGCCTAGGTTTCTGGTTGTAGTGTGAACAAATTCCTGATGGCAGAATTAATAATGTCAGCATAATTTACTTGATATCACAATGTCACTCAAAAAAGGAGGAAGGGGGGGGGGGCCGCACTCTGGTCATGGAACCCTTGTGGATAGTCCCGTTGGTTACTCCACTTTCCCGTGAGCATCAGGTGCAGAGAAGGTGAACATGGCAACAGAGACGGAGAAAAGGAAGCTAAACCGCTGACTCCCAACCACATTCCTCTCTCCCTCCTTGTCTTCTCTCTCGTTTCTCTCTGCCCCGCATCAATCCCCCTTCCCCTTTTTCTACCTTCACTAATAGTCCAAATTGGTTACAGGTGCATCGAAACCCTCTTTCTCTCGCCTTCCACCCCATGACACACACACACACAGTAGATGTTCAAGGTCCTAACAGTGTAACATTGGTTAGTGCCAAGGAATGGTGTGTATTTTAGTAACAGACTGTGAAAATAACAATCTCACAACAAACTGCTCACTTTTTTGCTGTTTGTGAAACATTCTCTCTCCTTCCCTCTCTCCATCTCTCACCTGTTCCTCCATGCTGTTTATGACCAGGTCCACACCATCTACATGCTTCTTACGATCCAGTATTTGTGAGTTCTACTCTGACACAGTTAAACTCAGACAACAGACATATGACACACTGAAAGCACCAATAGATATAAGTCTATTTTCTCAGATGTCTTCAGCTCTTGTTTCTCCTGACTCAGTTTCCTATTGAAGTCTATGAAAAAATCAGCGAGTAGGAACGACTGCTACCGTTATCCATAGCTAGCACTAAGCTCAGTAGCAGCAGTGTAACAAGCTAATGCTGGTGTGCTACTTTAGAGCTGGATGACTTTCAGTCAGGTAGTCAGTATTTCCCACACTGCCCCAGAGTCACTGAGCAGGGTCTGGTACACGGCTGATGTCATAGAGACACACTGAAATGCAGGGTCAATGAGGAGTCCAGACAACATGACCAAAGGACTGTTTTATTTCAGGAATAACGTATTTTCTAAGTAGGAAAACCAAGCTGAGTGGTAAATACAACTAAACATTAATAACAAAATTCTCAGAAGCTACAAATAGTTTGAGCCTATGTAACTCATTCTTACATCACATACTTCATGTTAGCAATAGGAAGGGAAAGCTCATTATCATAATCCTTTCATTCATGCAGCTATGACAGGTTATTGACATAACAATAATGTAGCTGGAAAATGTAATGCATAGGAAAAAATATATACGCATAGAAAACCCACAGTATATCTGTTAGATCCCTCTCTCACAGACCCAGAAATTATTAAAATCACATTTGTTATAATTCCATGTTATAGGAGGAGGAACGTGAGAAGGGTCGTAGTATATCATAATAATAATTAATAATCTTCTCTCTAAAAGAATATTAAAAAAATTGTACTTGTATATTGTATTGTTTACTGATTGCTTGATAGTGTATATCATTTTGATCACTTTGTTTATGATTTGAGCGCAGTGTTTGATTTTGAGCGCAGGTAAATCTGTTTTGAGGCGAAAGTTTCATTTTGAGCACAGGTAAAACAGTTTTGAGGCGAAAGTTTCATTTTGCAAGAGGATTCAGAGGTTTTGTAAATAGTGCTTGAAGATGAGGTTTTGTGTTTACAGTTTTGAGAAAATGGGTGACTGTTTCAAGAAATGTGTTTCGGCAATCGTGAAAAACTTTAAGAACCAATCAGATACAGCCCACTCTTCAGTGGTACTGAAGCAAAACTGGAGCATTAGCGCCCCAGGTGGTTTATTGGTTTATTTTTTTAATGGATTACAATCAAGGATGACACATTTGATGTGATGCCTAAACATGATGCCACTGATCATAGACACAATGGAGTTTCCTCATGCTTGATGCTTATGTGAAAGAAACAGAGCTAAATGACTCTGATGTATTATTTGTGATTATTTGTGTAATATGAACAATATGAGCACCTCCCTACTCATGTTAACATGTCCCTACTCATGTTAACACCTCCCTACTCATGTTAACACCTCCCTACTCATGTTAACACCTCCCTACTCATTACATGCCGGTAACCTCAGAGCTGCCTTAAACAGGGAACTCAAGTTTCTCTCTTACAATGTCAAAATATTGAGTCCAGTTGGTGAACATGGTCACAACCTCATCTTGGATCCTTTCAAACTCTGTTTGTCTCTTTGTATTATTTCTAATCCATTTTACCTTAGCAAAGTGATCTACATAAGCCTTTATGTCATTCATGATCTGTATAATGTGAGTCACCTCATTTTGTGCATCATCCTTGTCATCCTGGCTGCTGCCTCCCTGCCTATGCACTGTCAGGAATTGTCTAAGAGCTCTCTTCAATACCCGACAGTATTCACCATATATCAGTGCATTAGCATTGATATACAGTTCATGTGCATCAAAATGTACCACTAACTCATTCATAATGGAATTTTCTGTGTCTCTATGAAGAGGACCATCTATGCCAAGGTTGGTTTGTTGGTTCATGAAGTCATCTACAGTTGTTTGGTAAAATGTAATGACACCATTATTGATGACATGCTCACCCCTTGTAGACCTCTTACCATCATCACCAAGAGGAGCACTGAACTCAAAATTTTGGTTGATTCGACGGATCTTTTCCTTTGTCTCGTCTTGAACCTTTTTAATTTCCTTTGTGCGAGCTGCCTCTAGTTTTGCTGCTTGTTGTGCTTTCTTCTTGTCATGCTTGCCCATTACTTCTCTTATGTGGTCCATCAGGTTAATTTCAGGAATACCTGAAATAACATAAACAACAGACGCAGCTCTGAATCAGATACAGTATGTCAAGACATCTGCAATAATAACATATGAATGGACAGCTGACACTTACCAGCCGAACAAAACTGACAGCAAATTATGGATGGGCAGTAACACCCATCACCCTAATCAGTAGAGCAGTACTTACTTTCCACATGCATTGCAGTCAGACCAGATGATTTCTTCCCAATTGGCGTTGAGCTGCCAGATGTGCTCCGAGAGGAATATCCCGATGAACTCCCAGAAGACCTGCTCTCTCTCAACTTCAACACTCTTCTAAGCCTTCCATTGATGACATCCAGTTTTTCCTTGGCCAGAGCTGAGTCATCTGCAGCCACAGCCAAGACCCACTCCACTGCCTCTTTTACAGAGCCCACCACTGGAAGGGCCTCTATGAAGCCCACCCACACATGGCTTCCAGCACGGGCCATAGCAGGAGGTTTTCACCAACTGTACCTGAAGAAGATCATATTTAGTTTCAGTTCCTCATTGCTATTTTATTCCACAAATTCATGCTCGTCGTTTATGGTACAATGGCTTCTCTCACAACCTCCTCTATATTGGTATAAAGCACCTGCTGTTGTGGCAATAGCCTGTGATAGCAACGGAAAAGAAAATAATCCTTACTATACCACAGGAATGCAAAGGACACTCTCTAACATACTCAGTGGGGATTTCGCTCTTGAGTAGGGAAATAGAAAGTGAAACTAAACGAGTTCAGCTACCCCCACCAATGTGGCCTACCAAGCATCAGATGGAACAAAACGCAGGACGGCGCAGGGAGCGGTTACAACGCATCAAACTTGCTAAAACAATACAGGAGGGATGAGTAACTAGCTGGCCCTCAGGGGGCGAACAAACAGACGTTTATACACAGCGCTTGGGTTACGGACATACCTGCAAGCAGTGCAGAGTGAACGTACGACGATCCAACACAGGCGAGTGAATCAAAAATGGTCCGACAGCTTCGAACAGCTGGGGGCAAGGACTTGACGAAAGTTGTCTTAGCCACAGACTGGGCGGGGAGAAGTAAATAAGCGGCGCCGTGATGTAAAATTAACTCTTACTGCTACAAGAGCAATGAGAAAGTGTTGGAAATATGCTGTTGTTTTGATTCATGCCTAGACGAAGCCCTTATTTATAGTTGTTCTCAATTGTTTACACACAAATACTGGTACTAGAGACACAATGACCACAACATGTAACTCATGCACCAACCCCATGAACCAATTGTGCTAAACTACAAGCACAAATCCTGCTTTACACTCAAATTGCAGTTCTACACAATTCTCTGCATTTGGCACAATTTTCATGAATAAAATCTTTTGTTTTCACAAAGAACACACTGCCATTCAAATACGCACACTGACTCATCGCATGGACAAACACCTGTCACACAGTTTTACAATTAGCAATCAGAGCTTTAGAATAAAAGGGCAACAGGTGACCTTTTCTGTTTTTGAGCAATGGATGCCAACATTGGAAACAGAGGCAGAGGAGTGAGAGTAAGAGGAGGAGGACAGGGAGGACGAGGATGAGGAAGGCCAAGGATCATAATCTCTGATGAGATCCGAGCCGCTTTGGTTGACCATGTAGTCAACCATGGTCTAACAATGAGGGAGGCTGGGCAAAGAGTACTTTCCGAAATGAGAATAGGTAAGAAATCTACTCTCACTACAAAATTGCAGTAGGCCTACTGCATATCAATACAGTACTCAATGAGTACAGTAGTAAAGTATTGCCTGTGGACTGTTCTGTAGGACTGTAAAAATAAAGTATGTTTCAAGTATTTGGAAAATGTATTACTACTTTGTATTCCTACACAGTATTTACAGTATTTTACTATATGTTTGACAGAACTGAAAGATTACCAACACAAGGTGGTCGGGAACGTCTTCTGTCTCCTGAACAGGAAACTGAAATCATGAACATGGTCCTAGAAAATAACGCCATAACATTACGGCAAATACAAAGAAAAATAATAATAATGTAACTGTATACACTATACAGTAAATTATTCTGTTGTTTTGTATGTAAACCACTGTATGTGCAACTTTGTGTTGGTTGGGATGTACACTGTGTACATATATGTAAAATATATTTGTTACCGTGTATTTCTGTGTTCTGAGTATAAAAACAATATTCTCAAATATTGTACAACACACTTATGTATGTACTGTCTGTAGTAAATGTAACACTGAACAAAAAAAGGCCTAACTCACTATGATGAATGAAGAAGAAGTGTTTTCCATTCATCATAGTGTTTTACATTGAGCACATCAGTGTTCAAATGGTTCTTATAAATGTCTATTCATATGATGGTTTGTGTTGGTCATTTGAAAACAAAATACCATTTTGAGATTAAATAACATTGTTTTGAATGTTAAGTTTAATTTTGCAGGAGAAGTGAGGTGGTTTGCCCATTGTGTGTGTGTTTTTTTCATTTGTGTGTAAAGTTCTGAGAGTATGAGGTATGCATTCAGAAAATGTGTGTAACCAATCGAGAAAAACTGTAATTGCCTTTTGCAATGAACTACCATGGCCCAAAACACAGAAACCCCACTGTTGAGAATTCTATCAAATCACGGTGTTCCAGAAGAGTAGGCTACCTCTTACGCATGGAACAAGATGTGAACAAGAAGTGCATATTTACAGGGCTGACAACTACCAAATCTCACGCAAGGATTTTGGAAAAGTTGGCAGCCCTGGTGAGAGCTGGAACAAGGCCAGTTCTGGCAGAAATTCGCTGACGTTGAAACTTCACCTCCCTCTTACAGTCTGAAGTTCATGTCTGTCACTTCAGAGTCTGAACGATTTCTTGGACATCGAAACCACTTTAAACCTTCACACCAGACTAGCAGGAAAAGGAACATCCATGGACCCAACTTTGGTAAATGTATGCAGGGCTCTCAAGTTTTATCATAAATTTGACGCAAGATTACCACGGACGGCGGGCTTGTAGGTGGCATTTAACTCGGTGGAACTCGAGACAATCAATTCGGCAGAAATCTTCCCTCAGTATGCCTGCCATAATTTTTTTATGGCGGTACAAGTATTAATTAGCCTACTTCTCAGCGTGAGAAATGGTTGAAATGCGTTAGTCTCACGGCGAATACGTGAGACTTGATAGCCCTGTCTTTTGTTTTATTCAATCTTTGATAAATTAGGATGTCGAAATATTTGGCAGTTAAATAATGTAACTACAAAACAAAAACAATGGTTTTGTTTTATTTTTCCATGTGGCCATAGTATGATCACAAGACAGAGCCTGGAGATCTAATTGAGATTTTCCGTTGGATGTATCAGCATTGGGCTGTGTACATTGGAGATGGCTTTGTGATTCACTTCGCACCTCTCTGTAAGTACTCGAAGCAATCTCTTATCTGAGAGATGGATGAACTGGTCTAGATAAGAATAATCTATAAGCAGTACCTGAATAACTGAGGTATAGACAATTGAATTATGAGTGATTCTACCCCTTCCCTCATATCTCTCTTCTCACCCTACATCTGAAGTCCAAGGAGTGGGGAATAGCGGCCTGATGTCAGTGATGCACGACAAGGGCAGGGTGAAGAAGGAGAAGCTCTCGGTTGTGGTGGGGTCTGACAAGTGGCAGGTCAATAACAGCCTGGATAAGAAGTTTGACGCCAGGCCTGTTGACCTGATCCTGAAAGACACAAGGCAGATGGTGGGAGCCGAGCTTCCCTACAATTTCGCCACGAAGAACTGTGAGCACTTTGTCACAAACCTGAGATACGGGAAGCCAGAGTCTCGCCAGGTAAATATGCTAAATATACTTCAATGGGCTCTATACGAGACCTGGATCCTAGTAGATTACAGCGATTACATGGTAGGATAGGATGGAGTTCAGAGTGATTCAGGGACGAGACTCAAAGCCATAAGGACCGTTCATCACAGTACTAGTCCACGGCTACTTTACTCAGCAAATCATAGAACAAAATCATAGTTGTTGCCATTTGTTTTCGTGTGTGTTCCAGGTGTGTCAGGCTGTGAATGTTGCTGGCTTGGTGTTGGGAGGCGGTGCGGCTATCGCTCTGGTTGCTTGTGAGATTCATGCCCTGTAAAAGCCTTTAGAGATGAAAAAAAAGAGAAGGAGAAGGAACATCTTTACTGATCTGTACGATCCACAAGAGATGGGAATGCTTTATAAGCAGCCATTCAACAGCAAGCTTAATAGATGAATTATTCAAACAGCGCTTCTATACTCCTCTGATTGAATTGATCAATAACTTCCAATATCAGCTTTTGAAAATGGAAATTAACTTAGGTACTGAATTTATTGAGGATGATTGGAAAGCAACAGACTGACAGACTGAGGGAGACTCAGTATAAGATACTTCATAGGCTGCATATCACCCCAGTTATTTTGCAAGTTGCCAAAGTAATCAGTGAGGTCCTCGAGGTTGAGATTAAGAGAGATCCAAGTGTCTTCCTGGTTGGTCTCCCCTCTAAGAATAATAATAAAAAGGTGCTACATCTCCCCTCTCTAAAATACACAACCCTTGAGAAGCTCCTCTTAACTGCCCGAAAATGCATCTTACTTCACTGCATTAAAGAGTGCCCACCAACATTATGGTACAGAGAGATCTTTAACATTCTCCCACATTAAAAGTTGGTGGCTATTATAAAAGGGAAGGAGGGTTTGTTTTTGAAAATCTGGTCCCCTTTCATAAACTACCTGTCAGACGACCTCAGGTCCTTACTTATGAGAGGGGAATTAGGTACTTTTTGGAGTCAGACCAGACCTCCTTCATAGCCCCAATACATTTCATTATGTACTCATATTTCCTTACACATTTGTGCATGTAATGGACTGGAGACAGTACTTTGTATACTTTCTTAAATAATCTTGTGGACAATTTTACTTTTTTCTTTTCTTTATCCTTCTATGTTGTATGTGTTGATTGCTGTCTGTTTTGGGCGGGGGGAGGGTGGGGATTGTTGTTGTGTGCTTTGTAATGTTATCCCTTGTCTAAACAAATCAAAAGTTTGTAAAAAAAAAAAAAGGACATTAATTTAAACTGCCATACATTGAAAACCACAAAGAATAGGCACATGGAAACGTATTGTATTGATTTTTGCCACATATGAACACGTGCTCAATGATCTTATGACCAAGAAATGTGTTACTCTGTGTTGTTGAAGTATGTTGGGAGTCAGTTCAGATGAGGACTGGGTAGGGGAATGTTGTTATTTAAGCAATAAGGTACTCGAGGCAGTACATTCAGGGTTTGCCGGCCCTCCGCGCTGGAACACGTACTTTATTGACGATAATGTACTGCCTCGAGTACCTTATTGCTTTTATAATACAGTTACCAGCGAAATTATAAATAGTAAATACATAGTAAGCTGTCTTTCAGCACAAAATAGTTATAGCCAACAAACGTTGTGTATCCATTTCAGTAGCCGAGAGAAAATAGCTTATATCGAGTACCCTTAGTGATGTTGCCTACAGACAGTCAGACAGAGTCTCAACTGATAACTACATGACATCTGAAAACTATATAAGCTCTGTTGAAATGACAATGCTTTGCGCTTATGTTCTTATTGTATTCTACTTCAAGCTACAGTAAACGACCATTGCCTTGATTCAAGAGAGATCCAGACTTTGTATCCTGAATTCCTGATTAAGAACTGATCCAGAACCTAATTATCCCCAACATAAGTTCTAGCCTACATTAAGTTATATTACGGTTGATTATATTGTTGGTCAGCTTATCAAACCTCTGTCAATGCTGGGTTTTTCTAACACTCCAGTGCAATAACTGAGTCTAATTAAACCTATTATAAAACTGGTATTACATGTGATGTTAAGACATCCTCTTCTTCAAGATGAAAATGTCTACTGATCAAATTGCATCCCTTTGATGCTGCTTGTAACTGATACAGTGATGTTTGTCAGAAAGTTATGTCAAGTTTTCCAAACCTTGTTCCAAAACACTTGAATTTAGAACAGATATGCAATTGATTACATATTACAATTTTACAACAACAATGGAAGGATTGGCTTTACACACAGTCTCAGGACTATTGCTCGTGCCCCTCAGCGAGCTCGGTTGGACTTTCAGGAGTGTTTTTCAGGATACTCACGCTAGTATTTACAAAGTTGTTTAAAGCAAGACATACGACGTATGTTAGTATGTCCAGTAATAGAAGGCTTTGTCTTTGGTCTGCGTTCATGAGAAAAGCATGATGGGATGCAACAATTACACAATGTAACATTACATAAAAACAGGGCTCTCAAGTTTTATGATGTTTCTGATTGCCTGGTAGGTGGCATTTAACTCTGTATAACTCGAAACACTTCCCTTCCGTAATGTCTGCGCCTCGTCAATTAATTATATAGCGGGATAATTTATCCCTTACTTCTCAGCGTGAGAAATACAAGGTGTTACGTAAGAGGTTGACTCCAACATGGTTAGTCTCACAGTGAATGCATGGAGACTTGAGAGCCCTGCATTTGCTACCTGGGTTCACAATCTGCGCTAATGGTGCCGATCTACAACATTGACCTCCATACAAGATACGCAGTTTAATTAAGCAATTAAGCAAAATAACACCAGGGGTCACTAGTCATGTAGGCAAGGTTTGTGGAAAAGTCGCTGTTTGATGACGTACTTCCTATTGCGCAGCCACTGGTACACACGTGTGTAAGTTTGGTTTACATGTTTGGACGTTTTTGCTAAACTGTTAGAAATACTTATTGACAATGTATACCCACCAAGCGTTTGCGGGCGTAAGACATCCGTTAGTGATTTCCTTTGAGTTTGCGAACGCAGGTGGTAGTACGGTTAGGGGTCTTTCTTGCTATCTTTCTAACTAGCTAGCTAGTAGCTAACCAGCTAGCAGTAGGTGGCTAAATAAACACACGGAGTAGGCTATTCCTTTTAACATCCTGTAAACTTCCTTTCCTTTAGCGAGCTAGGTTTAGCCAGCTATCCATTTAGGTGTTAGTTGGGAACCTTCTATGTGAAATCATGACAACCGGAGACGTGGAACGGCTGCTGATCCAGTTTCAGGATGAGGCTGGGGAGGCACTGGGATCTCCCTTTGACGTTCCACTGGACATCACACCGGACAAACTACAGCTGGTCTGCAATGCACTGCTTCAGAAGGTAAACAACGGTTCAAATGGGAAAATCGGTCTTGTTGTTATCTATCAGGTCTTCAGGACCTGCAGTCTAAAGGCGGAGTTTTTAAACATTAGCCAGTTAGGGTTCTTATGAAAAGCGACTGTGTTCTGCAACAGGAGGAGCCCGTCCCGTTGGCTTTCTTCGTACGCGGGGAAGCAGAGGTCGTGTCTAGTCTGGGAGTGTGTGTGAATGCTCTGGGGGCCGAGACGGAACAAGTTCTGCCCGTGGTGTACCAACCCCAGGCCGTGTTCAGGGTCCGCGCTGTGGCCCGCTGTACAAGCTCTCTACAAGGACACACAGAGGCAGTCATATCCACCTCATTCAGCCCCACTGGCAAGTGAGTACCAGGTGCCCGTTCAGAGTGTGTGTACACATACTCAGGAATACATACTCCTGGGCCAGTCCATGATTGTTGATATCTCTCTCGTTTTCCCTCTGTCAGGTACTTGGCCAGTGGATCTGGGGACACCACGGTGCGTTTCTGGGACTTGACCACCGAGACACCCCACCATACCGCCAGAGGTCTGCACGAGTGACTCTTATCCAATGAAAGCATCTATAGTGATGTGCTGCTGTCCAGAGAGTTGTGTACAAAACGTGTATTTTCTTCTCGGCTAATCAGTATGTCCTCTGCTCTTCTAGGCCACACCCACTGGGTTCTGACCATCGCCTGGTCACCTGATGGAAAAAAGCTTGCCTCGGGTTGCAAGAACAGCCAGGTGGGGTGTACATACACACACACACACACACACACACACACGGTGTGGTCATACATGATCACTGTGTGTTACAATATGCATGTCTCTGTAGATCTGCGTGTGGGATCCGGTCTCTGGGCAGCAGATTGGGAAGACACTGACAGGACACACCAAGTGGATCACCTGGCTCTGCTGGGAGCCACTGCACCTGTGAGTAGATGCCCTTCCTGCCTCTACAACACTCCCGCCTATCTCATACTCGCAACATAACGATATTAATAGTCGATAACATGAATCCACCATCTCTCCGGCTCAAGCGGTGTTTTATACACGACCCGCAGACACACCCAAAAAAAATGTCCCCCCACAAATGTTCCTAAATGCACACCGACCTTCCTCCTCGTCTCGGCAGTAACCCCGAGTGTCGGTACCTGGCCAGTAGTTCCAAGGACGGGTCTGTGCGCGTGTGGGACGCGGTGCTGGGCCGCTGTGAGAAGATCCTGACGGGCCACACCCAGTCTGTCACCTGCGTGAAGTGGGGCGGAGACGGACTCCTCTACACCTCCTCCCAGGACAGGACTGTCAAAGTCTGGAGGGCCAAAGATGTAAGTGTGTGTGTGTGTGTAAATACCTGCGGTTACCTGCATACTTGAGGTATCCATTTCACGTGATAGTATCATTTATCTATGTGTATTTGTATCCAGTAGACTGATTGGTTGATTGGTTGCTGTGTGTGTGCAGGGTGTCCAGTGCAGGACGCTCCAGGGCCACGCCCACTGGGTGAACACCCTGGCCCTCAGTACGGACTACGTGCTCCGCACCGGGGCTTTCGAACCTGCTACGGCCACAGTCAACCCTCAGGACCTCTCTGGATCACGTGAGTCTCTCTCTCTCCATTTCCTCCGTCTCTGTATCTCGCTCGGTCATCTTCTGACCTCAGACCATAAGCTAACTAGTCTGTAGGAGGGTATACAGGTGCCGGTGGA
This sequence comes from Osmerus mordax, assembly GCF_038355195.1. NCBI lineage: Eukaryota > Metazoa > Chordata > Actinopteri > Osmeriformes > Osmeridae > Osmerus > Osmerus mordax. The sequence continues at coordinate 31,324 of NW_027120392.1, read as the reverse complement.
AAATGTCTATTCATCAAATTTCTTCTTATTTCTTTCATCTTCCCAGTGGAGGAACTGAAGGAAAGAGCCTTGCAGAGGTACAACAAAGTCAGGGTAAGTGTGTTTGGCTGCTATGCATGTGCACATGTGTGTTAACTGCTGGCCGGATTAGCATGGTTTAGCACACCCTGACCACTGTGTGTGTGTGTGCGCACTAGGGCTCGACCCCAGAGCGCCTGGTGTCGGGTTCCGATGACTTCACCATGTTCCTGTGGAACCCAGCAGAGGACAAGAAGCCCCTGGCGAGGATGACGGGCCACAGCGCCCTGGTCAACGAGGTGCTCTTCTCCCCGGACACCCGCCTCGTCGCCTCGGCCTCCTTCGACAAGTCCATCAAGGTCTGGGACGGCCGCACGGGCAAGTAAGGACCCAGGACTAGGACTAGGACCGGGCCTAGCACAGTCAGTCTGGACTAGAGAAGCGTCATTGGCTGGTTTAGTTGTTTATTTGCTGCTGTTGCCTACTGGGTGGGTGTCGCTAACTCTCTGTGTGTGTGTGTGTGTGTGTGTGTGTGTGTAGGTACCTGCTGTCCTTGCGAGGCCACGTGGGGTCCGTGTACCAGGTGGCGTGGTCGGCAGACAGCAGGCTGCTGGTGAGCGGCAGCAGTGACAGCACGCTGAAGGTGTGGGACGTCAAGACGGGCAAGCTGAACATGGACCTGCCCGGACACGCCGACGAGGTGAGACAGACAGACAGAGAGGGAGGTGGATGAATGGTGGAGAGTTGAAGGTGAAAGTGGTGATGGGGGGGGGGGTGTAGTCTTAAGAAGTCACGAAGAGGTTTGAGAGGCAGGGGGGATGTAAAGAGGTGACCTCCTCGTCATGTTGTTCCTCCTGCAGGTGTTTGCTGTGGACTGGAGTCCTGATGGACAGAGAGTAGCCAGCGGAGGGAAGGACAAATGTCTGAGGATGTGAGTACGACCTCCCGTTTCAACCTCTCATTCACTCACTCACACACACACACTTTTCTGAGTCTTATGTGGTGTGTGTGTGTTCCAGATGGAGAAGGTAACCCTGTTCCCAGGCCCTTCTACCGTGACTTTGCACCAGCCAACCGACCAATCGCGTGCCTTGCCGACGTCAGAAGGTCAGCCTGCTCGCACTCCTCACCGTGGGCGGAGCCGGGAGACGAAGACTTGACCTAATCCCCCACTGGCCCACAGTGCAGCGTTTGTCAACGAAGACCATACGTCAGAGGGCTGTAGGTCATGGGGCACGAGACAGTGGAGGAAGGAAGGGATAAAGGAGGGATAGAAGGATGGAAAGGTGAATGGATAGGAGGAAGGAGAGAGATGGAGGGGTGGACCGAATGAAAGGAAGGAGGGAACGACAGTATGAAAGAAAAGAAAGGGGGGGGGGGAAGGCCGGAAATAGGGTGAGGAAGGAGGTCAGGAAGGAGAACCAGCAAAAAGAGACAGAAGCTTTCAACAGAAGCAGGAGAGGAGGGATGTCTGGCCTGCTGTACAGGTCAGCCACGAGCTAATCCAAATAAGAGCAGCATGTGTGTGCCCTCCTTGTGCTTGGTCTTAGCATACAGCAGACAGGACAGCAGGTGGAGGGGCTAATGCAGCTGACACTGACCTGCTCTCTCAGGTCTTAATCTCCTCTCCTTCCCTCCAAACCCACAGTGACTTAAGCCATGGTCTGCTTCCTCCTGACTGGACTTTAGAATCTAGGTACCTATTTACCCAGGATACACTCTGCTCTGTTAGCCTTACCTGTACAATACAATGCTATTGCAAAGTTAATATTGTATATCTCTTATCCCTCTGTAATGTTGGCTTCTTGCTATGTCATTAATAAAGTTATACCTTCAAATATACTATATATTTCTGGCATTTGTGTGAGATCATTGTGAAAACCAAAGATTATTATATAGTTCACCTTGATAAATATGCTGTTGTGGATGGAGGGGTATAATCTAATTATGTAGGACTAGTGTATTTCCTCACTCATTCTAGACATACTGCCCAATGACAGAGAGACTAGATGAACACCAGACAACTATGCAAAAATATTTAGTTACAAGTTTATTTAGAAGCAGATGAATAGCAGTTTTGTGTTATGTTAATCTGATCTATTGAGCTCAAGCCTGCATGTCGCAATCCACTTGATGGGGGTCAGTCAACTATCCTGGGCTTTGATTAGATGTTTGATCTGTCACAGTCTGTTGGCCCAGCTATGACCTTAGTGGGGAGATATTTGTACGAATCCAGATCAAGTAAATGACCAACTAAATGTATTATTGGATTATATTCACTCGAATTTTTTGTGACCAGACAGTGCAGACATATTTATATAAAAACATGTAAAAACATTTAAATCCATCAATCAACAATTGGAAATTGTGCATTAGTTAAAAAAAGACAAAGTACAGTATAAGACAAGTATTCTCTTAGTGCCCTCAGTATGTGAACTTTAATATGAATTGAATCTGTGGACTGTCAGGGTTGTTTTAGCATGGGAGATATCTTCTGGTGACTGGGGTTGGGCAGGGAAACTTGAAGGTATGTTGTACAGAGGACCTGGGCTGAGGGGCTTGTCTTTGGACCAAACCTATCCACAGCAGTTAGGCTAACGCTGGAACATCTATTGCCAGAAGTACAGTAGCGCCTCATACTTTACCCTGGACTCACTCAACGATATCAAGCAAGCCTCTGTGCTATATGTAAAGCTTTTAGATTACAAATAGATTGTTTTGATGGGTTAGCTTGAAATGTCACATCACAAAAGATCTATTTCAAGAAGGAAAATAACAGTTGTCTCACTTTACTGGAGGGTGTTTAGGAAAGCTGCAGCAGACCAGATTGCTCGCTAGGTACAGTATAGCAACGCTACAGCAGGTCACTTAGCACAAACCAGGTGCTACAGAACATACAGCCTGATTCTCTAAGTCCTTCCTAAACAGCCTGGTACATAGAGGTGACATTGATTTGGTGCACCTGGTCCACTGGAACCGTCCCTTAAGTGTAAACTCCAACAAATGTGATTCATTAGACCTCTGGCCCAATTCTGCTGTCCTACATCCACAGACATGACATATGCAGAAAAGACACCACAGTTTATAGTGACAGCAGTAATACATTAAACCCGGATTGGAATCAATTCTGTTGCAATCATTTCAATAAATGATATTTTAGACCATTAAATTCAGACAAAATTGCTGACTTGGCTAATGTAAACAGAATTGACCCCTAACCCTGCAATGAACAGTAACTTTAAGTGCATTACCAAGACAACCTGGGAAAAGATGGATGTTGTTTAGCTACATTATGCTAGGGTTATGCAGTTTTTTCCCCAAACATGCATTACATGAGAAGTGACCCTCTCACCCAAGCTACATGGCAATTAACACACCAGGTACATGTGCACAAACAGCCGTGTGTGTGAATACAAGAAATCCTTTAAAGATCCATAAAACTGAAGAGCAATGAAAAGGTAGATTATATCTACAATACAGATTAAGCAGTTTTGGAAATATGCTATATATGGATTCTTCGTTTTCACACTAGGATTAATCTGTGCCCGATAAAACTCTAATCCAGATTGACGTTTGCTGAGCAGCTGCAGGTAATGTCTCTTTCGTTTTGCTAGAATGTTCTGTGTAAGAGCGGGGTGAATCAGAAGACACTTGCATGGTTTGACAGAGAAGTTGCTCACCTCCAGTGAAGAGGCCCATGGAAAGCTTGATGAACAGACACATTTCTGATGTCGTTGTGCGTTGGACACGGCCTAGGCTAACCTCTCTCTTCCACCCCACCAGTTTCCCCTCACCGTCTTCTAGATCTTTCCTCTATCCCTCCCTCCACCCACCCACGTTTGTTCAGGGGCACGAGTGTGCACAGATCCCCCACCCCCACGCTGATCTTTGAAGTGCCCCTTGGTCAAGCCATTTGGTTCCCCATACTATATTCAGTCTACTGTAGGCTGAGAGGTGAGAGGTTAGCTGGAACCAGGGGGGAGGGGGGGGGGGGGTTGGTCCACACCTGTTTAGAGCCGAGAGAGACAACCAATCCCGATCGAAGGAAGACCTGGGCTCTATCTGACAGTATCAGATGGTCGGCTGCACACAGAGCCAATCATTGAAATGAACAGGGAATGTATGTCCATGGTGCCAGCTCTATAATCTAGACAGGCCATATGAAGCTAAATTGTGACTCATCTTACTGTATCTCATCTCATTCAGATATTGGGTCAGGGGGTTAGGGGCCGCTCTGGGATTGGTCGTCTGTCTGCTCCTACCCGCCTACTCTCCACTCTGCTGCGCCCTGATTGGTTCATTCGGTCTTCCAGGCGTTGTTGAGCAGTTTGACCACTTCCTCGTAGAGAACGAAGACTATGGCCACATCCAAACACACCCGGCCCAGTCTGGGAACTGTGCCCTTGTAGAACCTAGAGAGAGAGAGAGAGAAAAAGAGAGAGAGAGAGAGAGAGAGAGAGAGAGGGGGGAGATGTTTATGGGACCAGAAAGGAGAATCCTGTGGCTGTTCCAGATGGTTAATCTGAGGCTTCTGGAGGTACTCACGCCTGTGGTCCCTCGTTCTTCAGAATCTTAAAAGCACAGTCCACCGTGCTTGTGTAGCGATGAGCCTCTAATCCCTACAACACGCACATGCACATACACTTATTTAACACACATAGTATTTGAAAGTATTACTTGTACTAACAGTTTACACAGGTTGTGTGTGTGTGTCACACACCTGCATCCTGGTCTTGACCACATCCAGAGGGGTGTTCCCAAACACACTGGCAGCCCCTGCAGTCGCTCCAAACATCGCCGTGACGATGGGGTGCATCTCACAATGGGGGTCATCACCTAGGAGACCAAACCATAGGGTCAGAATGATACAATGTTTTCTTACTATAGGATGCTGTTCTGTTTGGCTTAGGTCTCCATCAGCCAACCAAAAGGCTTGTTTTAAGCGAGTTGGCCTCTCACCTTTGTACCAGTTGCGCAGAGAGTTCATCACGTAGAATCGGATGGCTTGATTGGATCCCTGTTTCAGCACAGTGGCAGTCAGACCCTGATAGGTTCCCCGCACACCTGCACACACACATGATAAATTCAGCGGCACGATACACACCCTTATAGCACTGTACAGACAACTTCAACATCATCCTCGCAATTCTTTAGATAAGATTTTATTTATTTCTGCCTGCCACAAGTTGACAATGGAAGCAGTGTTGGAGACTGTCAGGGCAGTCTGTCTGTCTGTCTGTATCTGTCTGTCTGTCTGTCTGTGTCTGTCTGTCGGTCGGTCTTACCCTGGTCTCTGATGATCTCTCTGACACCATGGAAAAACCCTCGGTAGCGCGGCTGGAGGGAACACTGGTCATGGATCATCTTCACCTGAAAAAGGAGGGGTGAAGAGCCATGGTGTAAATCCATTTACACGAAATCCTCACCTCAGTTTAAACTGCGCCTGCAGTGACTCGGAACCCCGCCCACCTTGAGGGTTTCCATTGGACAAACTACGATGATGGCCTCGGCTATCCCAGCCCCCAAACCACACCAGAGGCTCCGCGTGTTGTCTAGGCGACCGGTGGCATCCCGCATGGGGTTGGCAAGCACTTCAAACGTCCCAAACCTGGGAGAGAGAGAGAGGGAGAGCGAGAGAAAGCAAGAGAGAGAGAAAGAGAGAGAGAGAGAGAGAGAGAGAGAGAGAGAGAGAGAGAGAGAGAGAGAGAGAGAGAGAGAGAGAGAGAGAGAGAGAGAGAGAGAGAGAGAGAGAGAGAGAGAGAGAGAGAGAGAGAGAGAGAAGGGTGAGCAGGAGGATAACGCGAGTCTAAAAGATTAGAGCATCGGAGTGTGTGTGTGTGTGTTTGCCGTACCTTACTGCAGACTTGGGGATGGATCCGTAGAGCAGGGAGCTGAGGCCACGATACAGACCTCTAAGACCATGGTCCTGCACTGTCAGTTTCACACAGTCTCCTGTTTACAACGCACACAGACACACACACACTGAGTGACTTCCTATTGCACCTTGAACAGAATGAGAGACTGGAGGTCAAAAACACACACACACACACACATAAAATACTTTGTACCTATGCCTCTGTATCGTGGTGGATTAGCCCTCTCATCCAGCTGTAACTGGGTCTTGACATATTCTGTAGGAAAGGTGATGCAAATCTCTATACCCCCCGCAATACCACCTGCATAGAGTGAGAGAGAGAGAGAGAGAGAGAGAGAGAGAGAGAGAAGAGAGAGAGAGAGAGAGAGAGAGAGAGAAAGAGAGAAAGAGATAGAAAGTATGGGGTTAGACAGGCTTGTGTTTAAGAGCTGTGGTCTTCAACCCTGGTCCTGGGTCCAGGGCCCACTGTCTTGCATGTTTTAGATGTTTCCCTGCTCCAGCGTACCTGATTTAAATAAATGATTGTTATTTAGCTCTGCAGCCTGATAACAACCATTCATTTGAATAAGGTGTTGGAGCAGGGAAACATCTGCTGGACCAGGGTTGAAGACTACTGGTTTAGAGACTTGACCTTTGTCACTTCATCAGTTTGCAACCCCTTGAGGGGGGTCCCCTAAAATGACAAATAAAAACAACTCATCGAACTATCATGTGAGAGAAATGCTGCAAGTTCTATGTTGTTACCAGTCTAAAGTTATTCTCTATTGAGGTGGGAGGACATGATGAAAATTATAACTATTAAAAATGAAAAAAGTGTGGATTGTTTTTTTGAATTGCAAAACTAATTTTACATTTATGAATCAATTATGTGAACAAACTCACAATTCCCAAATACAGAAAGCTAGAAGAATGAAAACAGAACAACTACAAGGCCTACTCCGTGTTGATTTAATGTTTATTTTGTATAGCCTGTATACTAATAGTTGCTGCAGGCCTTGGGATAGGCGCATAGCTGTACTGTTTATAAATGCGTTCATAATTTCCCAACCCAATTCCACTAGCTAGGAAAGCAACGACAGATTGATATTATGCAGTTCACCGCAGTGCAAAGTGAATCGAATAGCAGGCTGGAAATGTGTCAGCAAACTCACCTGCAAGAATGGCTTTTCCAGGATGGGTGATTTTTCTCCCTCCGATTGAAGCGGCCGCCAGCGTCCTTCTGGCCGAGTACGACTGGTAGATCGGAGAAGAACTCGATGCAGCAACGACAGTTCGAGTACTGGTACCAACATGCTGGGATGGATTGCAGGTCAGAGACTGGGGATGCGGCGCAGGAACGGTGGAGCATACTTGTCTTAGACCACTGGTCTCACACGGTCCGTCCGTTACCGAAAACGGTTTTAGTAGCGACGACATGAGTCACACTAGATCAATTCCTCTGATGCTGATAAATATAACAAATGTAGATAGCTAGCTCAACAAAATCGTCCAAAGACAGACAAATAAAGTCCAGATAGTTAACCTCAACAACACGGACGAAACACTCCCGTTGTTAAAGGGGTTCTCGCCAGGGCTGAGCTTCTTGAATATTATAACCACCAGAAGGCTACAGACGACGCCATTGGCCTACACGGCTAATTATTCCACTGTTCTGACCTATAAATATTCATGAGCTCTGGCGTCCAATGACGTGACTGTGTTGGTGATCTGGGGCCACTGTCATGTACTTATTTGATTGGTCAAAGTCAAGCTAATAGTATGGTCATAAGCTGTAGAATGTATAAATTAGGTAGTGCTTTATGATATAATATATCTTATTGATGAAAGTGGTTAATCTAATGCTTGGTTTTACCCTCCACAATCAACAACACAAGCAGGTTGGCTACATTAAATTTTCTGCAATCCAGTTTCTCCTAGCCAATGTGAAATATGAATAAATTACTGCTTCATGTACTTATAAATGGTTTGTTTGTTCCTTGTATGTTGCTTCTGTGCCAGAAAATGCCTTTACTTACAACACGGCTCTCACTGTGAAGCCCCCCCCCCCCCCCTGCCCCCTCCTGCCCCCACCCCTCACCCCCCTCTACAAAGGAACTGGGTCACTGTCTATGGACCGCGAGGGAGCGTGTGAGTTTGAGGAGCGTGAATGTGTGTATGCGCACATTTCTTTGTGAAATATGTGTGTGTGTGTGCTTGTGTCACTGTCAAACTAGTGGAATGGCATGGCTAGGGCCTGAATGTTAAACATAGAGCATGCAGCAAGACACACACATTACTATTAATACACATCTCACTCACTCACGAGACACAGTAGAAGACACATGGACCTCAGCCTGGGCAAACTACTGAGCTAACAATAACTCTGTGCAAGAGACAACAGAGCCCCTGCAGTTATGGGATATCCATTTAAAGTTGTTTTACAACAACCCTTGTTTCTGTGGAAGCAGATAGTTGGAACAGGTAGCAGATAAGCTCTTTCCCCTGAGTACTGTAATAGATTCCCATAAACGGTCTTTGATCATGTGAACCCAAGCCCTGCCTTGGCTTGGAATGGAGTCTCTTTATTGAGTTTCTTTGTTCTGATGATACATGTTGGTATTGAGTATGTGTGTGTGGTTATATGATGGGGTGGATGCTAGCAGAGAAGTGTAACACGGCTGTCAGGTGTGTGTATCGGCACAGCACTTCCTCCAGCTCCTCCTCCTCCTCCTGGTTGTCGTCCGACACGGAGTAGATCCTCACCTTGACCACATCGTCGTCGTCGTCATCATCATCGTCATCATCATCATCATCATCATCATCATCATCATCATCATCATCATCATCATCATCATCATCATCATCATCATCATCATCATCATCATCATCATCATCATCATCATCATCCTCATCCTCCTCCTCCTCATCACCACTATCATCATCCTCATCACCACCACCATCATCATCATCCTCATCATCCTCATACTCATCATCATCATCACCACCATCATCATCACCACCACCATCATCATCATCCTCATCACCACCACCACCACTATCATCATCATCATCATCATCACCACCACCACCACTATCATCATCATCATCATCACCACCATCATCATCACCACCACCATCATCATCATCCTCATCACCACCACCACCACTATCATCATCATCATCATCACCACCACCATCATCATCATCCTCCTCCTCCTCCTCCTCATCATACTAGTGTGTGTGTTTCTGTGTGTGCACATGCATGTGTACTTTCAGGGTGTTCAGGGACGTCCTCTTCTCCAGCCTGGCCTGCAGGAGCTGCTCCACCGTGTTGATCTCCAAGAAGGCCCACACCTTCAGGTGTTGCAGGCACACGCACACCTCCACCAGCTCCAACAGCTCCTCGTCTAGTGACTCGTGGCAGTTGTTCAGGTCCAAGGTCACATGCTGCAGAAGGCCGGGGCAGGCGAGAGGTCGGGAAGGGGGTCGGGTTAAAGCCACCGGCTTGGTCTCAATCAGGGAGCAGTGTCGTCTTTGATTTGCATATGCACGAATGGAGTGGTTCTCAACCCTGGTCCTTAGGGACCTCTGTCCTGCATGTTTGAGATGTTTCCCTGCTCCAACACACCTGATCCAAATGATTGAGTCGTTATCTAACTCAGTAGAAGCTTGAAAACAAACATTCTTTTGAATGAGGTGAGCCCCGAGGACCAGGGTTGAGAACCACTGGATTAGACCAATGTTTTTCTCTGTTCTCTGTCTTTTCCCCCTTCCTCAACCATGTCTACTCCCTTCCTTTTCCCTGCCTCTCCCTCTGCCCTCTGCCCCCTCCCTCTGCCCTCTGCCCCCTCCTTCTGCCATCTGCCCCCTCCCTCTGCCATTTGCTCCCTCCCTCCGCCATTTGCTCCCTCCCTCCCTCCTGTCATCCCCCTCTATCCCCTCCTTTCTGTCTCTTCGTGTCACCTCCCTCTCTGTCATCTGTCCCCCCCTTCCTGCCCCCCCAAACCACACACACACACACGCACACAGCACACTCTTCTCATCCCTCACCCTGTCACCTGTCCCGAGCCATCTCCCTCTGATCCCCTGTTCTCTTTCCCACATCACCAACAACCCTCTCTCCCTCCCCCCACTCCCCACCCTCCATCCCCTCTCCCAAACCACCGTCGCGCCCCCCTCCCCCGGTCACCTGGAGCCTGTCCCAGTACTGGGGCAGCATTTCTGAGAGGACGGGCTTGGCGCTCCAGTCCGACTCAGTGAAGTAGCAGGAGGTCATGCTGTAGTCGGTGAGGGGGACCTGGGGCAGGAGCACCCTACCCAGCCTGTCAGTGTTGACCACCTGCTCCACGTGTAGCTGGACCTCCAGCCCTGGGCATCTCTCCACCAAGCCCTCCCACGAGCTGTCACACACCACCTGGGCACAGGGAGGAAGGGTAAACGGGTAGATGATTAAGGAAGAGATAGAAAGAGAGAGAGAGGTTTTCATGGTGGTTTCAACATTGTTTTTCAATGTTTTTTTTCTGTTCCTTCTCAGAATAAGCTTCAAGACCTCCAACCCTTCCCTCCTTCAGCCTCCCCACCTGTGAGTGAGCCTCATTGACATGGCACCTCAGCCTCAGACTCTGCAAGATGCCCCTCTCCCTCGCCCATCCGTACCCCCGGCCCCGCCGCCCGTGGCCCCAGCCGTTCTGCCCCAGTGCCTGGAGCAGCTCGTCGGAGACGCAGGAGTAACTGAGGCCCAGGCTGCTTAGGCCTCTCAGGCTGTGCAGGGCCAGGGGAAGGCTGGGGTGGAGGTGCACAGGCAGGGGGCCTGAGAAGAAGTCATCCAGGTCCAGAGAGGAGATTCCGGGGCGTCCGCGCAGGTACTGGTGCTGCTGGGAGTGTGACAGGGCAGAGAGCAGCTGCATTCCCTGGAGCAGAGAGAGGGACGAAAAAGGAAGTTGTGGAGCGAGGACCAATAAAAACAAGTCATCAATGACCTGGGATTCCTAATTAGCTTCTATTGAATAAAACCATCTGTATTTCAAGGTACTATATTTTTGTGTTTACATACCACCAAATACACATTACGTGGTATGTACTGTGGAAAGTACTGGACTTTCCATGTGCTGATGTTAATCATAACCCGTAGAACTAGTAATATAGCAGTAAATGTACTCTTTTTTTAACATGTACCTGTCGAAGCGAGGTACGGGCCCCCTTGAGGCTGACAGAGCCCAGCTGGGAAGCCCCTCTCCGGAAGAAGTGAGCCAGGCAGCGTACCAGGGACCCCCGGACAGCCCGAGGCCAGCCTGTCCGGTCCAGCTCCAGCCCCGTCAGGGACAGGGACCGTAGCCGAGTGCCCGCCCTGGAGCGAGAGAACCACACACGAGGAGTGAATCGACTAACTTATCATTCACAGACATTGTCTTCTCTCTCTACCCTGGACACACACACACACACACACACTTCTTATCTGACCTGGTTAGCTCGTCCAGCAGCCCGCGAAGTGTGTACTGCAGTCGGCGGGCGACCATTGAGCTGTGAGGAGATGACACGCACACCTCCAGCGTCTCCAGGTAGCCCCCCAGGTGGCGTGCGTAGGTGAGGGTGGTCAAGGGCTCCGACCTACGGAACCTGGTCAGGCGGCCGGAGAGATGGAAGAGTCGGAAACGCCAGAGGGAGGGGGAATGCATCACGGCGTGCCAGTGACGACACACCAGGTTGGCGCACATGCGGTCCCGGTCGCGGAGCCACCAGAATAGCCGCCACAAACACACGGATGGCAGGAAGCCCCAGCCGTGGACCGCCATCTCCTCGTCTTCATCATCCTCCTCTTCCTCATCGTCATCCTCATCGGTGCCGCCATTGTTGTCAGGTTCTTCCTCCTTCTCCTCATGCTCTTCGTCCTGGTCCTCCTCCTCCTCGTCTTCCTCCTCTCTCTCCTCCTCATGCTCTTCGTCCTGGTCCTCCTCCTCCTCGTCTTCCTCCTCTCTCTCCTCCTCCTCCTCATCGTCCTCATCGTTCTCCTCATCCTCGTCCTCCTCATTCTCATCGTCCTCCTCTCTCTCCTCCTCCTCACCCCCACGCTCCTCAACCATCCCCTCATCCTCTTCCTCCTCACCCCTATGCTCCTCGACCATCCCCACCCCCTCATCCTCTTCCTCCTCACCCCCACGCTCCTCAATCATCCCCACCCCCTCTTCCTCCTCACCACCACGCTCCTCGACCATCCCCACCCCCTCATCCTCCTCCTCCTCATCGTCCTCATCGTTCTCCTCGTCCTCGTCCTCCTCATTCTCCTCGTCCTCGTCCTCCTCATTCTCATCGTACTCTCTCTCCTCCTCCTCCTCCTCCTCCTCCCGAGGTTCGTCTTCCACACCCACCCCTTCATCCTCCTCCTCCTCGTCTACGTCACGATTGGCATCACCCTCAGGAACAAGCTCCTCATCCATCTTGCCCCTCTGACCTGATCTGAGTTTACTTAATTTAGAGACTTCGGTCAAATGTGTTTTGTCAGGAACATAAAATGGATAGAAAATGGGTTTTGCTTGAACAACAACACAAAAGAGGTGGGATTCTTTGGTTCACTTCCAGTGAACAGTGTCTTCCCCAGTGCTCTCCCTGGTCCTGGGCAGCAGGTGCTGGAGTATTCTGACTGTGCTGGGGGGCTTGGCTGGGGCTAGACCATGAGGGAACTAGTCACATTGGAAGTTAGGGTTAGAATCACACAGAGATTGGTCAACAGGACGAGAGGCTAAGTCAAGCTGAATGTGAAGTCAGTGCCATGGTGTGGGTGTGGCATCAGGGTGGGGTAGGAACCCACCAGGTCAGAGGGAAGTCACCAGGGCACTGCTAGGAATTTGGTCTCCATGCCATTCAATGTTACTGAACCATGGTTACATCACAGTCCAGCTGTGACATCACAAACACATATGAGGTTTGATGATACATGATTTATTGACTTCACAGTGGTAATACAACACAGGATTTGCATAGTTCATGTATAATACAAGATCGAAAACATGTCTAGACATTCTGGAGTCCAACATAACACCATTTATTATTAAAGCATATACTGTCGGGTAGAATTTCCTGAGTTTGTAGTAGACAGACAGTGAAAACAGATGGACACTTTAGATAGCTTGTCTTCTGGCAGATTCCGCCCTATTTATTCTCTGTGCTCTTCTCTCCATCAAACAGCAGACACTTAGCCTAGACAGAGGCAGAGTCAGAGAAAGGTCCAGAGACAAAGAAGGTCAAAAACAGTGGCAGGGCTACAGGCAGAGAGAGGCAGAGTTACAGGCATAAACAATATTTCATTATTATTCAGTGTTTCAAAAATATATACATTTACATTACATTTCGTCATTTAGCAGACGCTCTTATCCAGAGCGACTTACAGTAAGTACAGGGACATTCTCCCCAAGGCAAGTAGACTAATAGTATATCATTCAATTCCATTACTCAGGGTCCAAAGCGTGCGTGTGTGTGTTTGTGTGCGTACCTCGTGCCAGAGAAGTGTGTCAGGTGGTAAGCCTAGATGGCAGTGTGAGCAGGTGTGTGTCTGGTCAGGCAGCTCCTGGTCTCTCAGTTCCCAGCGTGGCCCCTCGCTGCCCCACAGAGGGAGAGGGGGCGCGCGAGAGGAGCAGGCCACACCAAAGTGAGGCCGGGGGTCAGTCTGGTACTTCACCATCTGGCCACCGGAGGGCGTCGGAGATCCAGGCTCTGATTCCTGCTGCCAAACAACACGGTGAAGAATGATTGGCTCGGAACAGCAGCGTGACAGGAAATGTGACAGGAACATGACAGGAGTTTCAGTACATCGTTATTTTGGTGAAATAACAACAAAATAGTTGAGGTTTGTGTTTAGTGTTTGAACCGTTAGTACCTGTGGTTCAGTTTTCTCCTCAGTGGGGCGAGACCTCAGGCAGTACCAACAGGGCTGAGCAGAGGGATCTACTGCACACACACACACACACACACACATACACGCTACAGCAACAGATTGATGGCTGTATTCACAGACTGATCAGTCCAAGGTACTGACCCTGTATGGTTGAGGGGTGAACTGTTGTTTGACTCTCTGTGGTGTCACCCTCAGGTGGTGAGGACAGGCACTGCGAGAGCCTCTCAGTGTCATTCTCTGCTGGGGTCTCTGGTGGTGACGTTTCTAGTGGCGAAGTCTCTAGAGGTAGGATCTCTGCGTCATCGACACACACGTCCTGTTGTTCCAGACTGTCACGCTCACCCCCCGTAGCAGTCTCAGTCTCAATCTCCTCTGACTGATAGAAAGAGAGAGAGAGAGAGAGAGAGAGAGAGAGAGAGAGAGAGAGAGAGAGAGAGAGAGAGAGAGAGAGAGAGAGAGAAAGATATTCAGAGACAAGTTAAAGTGTGGATTGTGTCAACCCCAGCGCCAGGTCTTCAGGAGGAGAATGTAGGGTCTGACCTGACTGAGCTCAGCGGCCTCAGTCTGTGCTGTGGGGTCCGACTGGTCTGTTTGCTCCTCTAGTTCTTCTGCTTCCTCTGTGTGAATGTTAGCCTGGGCTACGGTCTGGCCACTACACAGGATGACAGAACGGCAGGGCAATAACACACACACACACACAATGCATCCTCCCCCTTTCCTCTCACACCCAGTAAGGAACTAATCCAAGAAACAGCCACCTCCCCACAAGGTTATCTATCTACAGCTGATTAGACAGAACCACTAAATAACCAATCACACTCAAGACGCAAGGCTCCGGACCAACATTATCGTCCAGGCTTCTCTTACCTCTCGTCTTCTTCCTCCTTCTCTCCCTCCATCCTGTCGCCTGCGTCTCCCTCCCAGGGTGCCTGTGTTATTGCCTTTTCTCCTTCTCTCTCTCTCTCTTTATCTTATGGGCGCTTCTCTTTTGTTTACCCTCAGTCTCTCTCCCTCCTTTTTGCCCCTCTCACTGTCCTCCCTCTCTCCCTGTGTACGAAACGGAAACTCCGGACATTTTAATATTTGATGTGTCTGAATGGCTCACAAGCAGCTTTGCTGTAAAGAGCAAGCGTACGAGGGCTCCAATGTCACCCGTGACTTGGCACACCCTGTCACCAGCCGCACAGGCCTCCCAGGGGAGCAGTATGCAGGGGACAACAAACTGTCCTCTCCCTCTAGTCAGTGGTTGAATTCTCCTGCTGCAGTAGTAGGCCTATATGGAGTCAAAGAGATGACCTTTTGAACAATCAGTGGTTGAAGGCTCCTGTGAGGGTAAAGGTCGGCCACCCGTGGACAACAGCACGCGGGACGCAGGTGAAATTTCAGAGTGAGAGTGCACCTCGGGAAAAGGTGATCTCTTCTAACACGTACCAAATATGAAGAATCATGTCTGGAAAAACATCTGCATTCCCATTTTTTTGGTTTCACGAGTGGTGTCGTGGTGTCTTTGTAGGCGGTTAGACTTAGGACCACCCTGTCTAAACGCACATCTCATGAACACCCCGATGAGTAAATGAGGGATCAAAAGCTAAGTTAGGTTAAAAAAAACTGGTGCCAAAAAGTGCGCTCATGGTAGGAAGACGTGAAGTTCAAAATTAAATTGCACATAATGAATGACTGGGAAAATACATTATTTGAACAAAGGTTGCTGGCTAGCTGTAATTAGATTGATGTTTCTCGCTGGTTTTACAGCACGTAATTTTCTCAAGAGGTATAGACAATATTATCCCACGGAGATGCATGGTATAACTGCGCATATGCAAAACAACACCTCTGGCTGGCACTGAGCTGTCTGTGTTGCTAAACAAGCTACACGACATGTTTATAGGCGACAACACTTACAGTTTTACTTAAAAACTCGTAGCATACCTTAACCTCTTCAGAATCCTGTTAAATTTGCCTGAAAACGCCTAAACAGCATACCCAAAGTAAATTGGAAGCTGTTCTTGAACCATTTGGAGTACATGCATGTAAATGATCTCTTTTGAAAGCTGACACTCTGAAGTTATGTCCCCTGTTGTCAGGACCCCTGTCAGTCCTACTAGTGTTGAGTAATAGAAGCTTGAACACAAGGAAAGTGAAAATTTCTATTTCCGTCTAGATTTTGTTTTGAAAACAGAGGCCTGAAGAGGCCTAGAGGTGGTAGGTATTAGCTGGAAGACTAAATTGGACCACAGGTTGAAGCCTTACCCAATTCAAATCAAAAGTCAAACATAATACCACAATATATTCATATTTGACACATGTTTTTATAAGAGTACATCCATTCATTTTCTAAAAGGGCCTTTTGGAGACTCCAAAATGACCCTTTGTAACCAAGGTCAAATACTCAGGATAAAAGGTATTATTTTTCATAATTGTTATCTCTAATGAAAGGTGGTACTTAGAACTATCATATATAATAGCTAAATCCCTAATTAGTATTACTGAAACACAAAAATTGAAGCATGAACACATTGGAGTGCTTTATCTGATTCCCAGGATTGGCGCACAAAGAAAACTGATTCTTTCAACCCTATTGCGCAATCGACTTTTATTTTGACGGCTCCACAGACACATACAAATGAGGTATTGGCATTTTCAGCTAGCTTTCAGCTACAAGGCTAACGAGCTCATTTCAGAGCCAGTCGAAGCCAGTTCGAGAAATTTGTTTAGAAAGAGTGTGGGGGGGGGGGGGGGCGGGGGGGGGGCAGGACGCACAGACCTAATTGGCTTTAGAGGGCTGTCAACGGGGCATGGAAGGTCCTATTGGGTCAAACAAGGTGTCAATCAAAAGGGGAGGGTTCAACGGACATTTTGATCCCTCCATATCGTATTTTCTCCGTTTCTAACCGGAGGAATGTGCACTTTTATCTGAGCAAGTTGTTTCTTCCGTCGGCTAACTTGCATAATGAAACAAAGGATAATGGCTATTCATGAACGTAAAACATTGTATTTGGAGAATTACTTTACATGGTTAGATACTTTGAACCCTTGGGAATGTACGCAGATCAAGTTTTGATGTGTTGGTTGCATACCTGGACGACACCAAACCTTTGAGGGTAAGTAGAGACGTTTGGCTTTGTAAACATCACCAAAGTGGTGACTGGACAAAGACGTTGACTAAACTTGTTGTTGTGACTCGATCTTGAAATGGTTTACATATCTACAAGCACAAGAATCGTAGCTTTCCAATGATGTATAACATGTGTAGCGTCTAAAAAATATATTTGTTAGAATTTAGTGCGTCGTAACTGAGGAAGGGGGGGGCAGCATTTTTGTACCGCGGGCGGTACAGGAACGAGCCCGTTGAGTTTATTTTTACTGCAGTGTCATTGCAGAAATCAGCCACGAGATGGCGGCAGAGTATTTACAATAGGTCCTCCTCGTTGATTTATGTTTTTAATGAAACGAGCTACACACTGTGCAGTTCAACAATGATCCATCTTTGTCTGCTCACCAATCTAGCAGAACATATGTCATTTATTTTGTCGTTGCTTATTAGAAGCAAATAAGTCATTTGTTACCATCATGTTAAAAGATCATTGGAGATTGAATTGCCCCAATGGGTCTTTTTAGCCTTCATGTCAGGTAGGTAGTCTACAGTTATTTTTGCAGTGGTCTGTTGCATGACAACAATCCCTTTTTCCTTATGGAGGAAGACGTGTTCACACACTAACATCATCTCCATCGATTCCATTGGTCCAAACCTATTTCAGATGATGAAACACCACTGCCACTGTCCACTTTCTTTCAGCTCGTGTCCTCTTCTGCATCTCTCTCACTTCTGTCCCACTGTTTATGTCATGCTCCTTTGATGAGTCATCCTTACTACTTAGAATGTCGAGGTACGGGAGGTATCAGCAAATGAACTCCACTTACAGGTCAGAGCACATCTCTGTGGGTGTATTTTTGAAAGATTATATTTGTTGGGGTAATTTTGTGCGCTAAGATGATGGTAGGTGTGTGTGTATGGCCAAGAGCATCATCAGTGTTTACCCATACTGTCTGACTCACTACAATTATCCGTCTGTCTTTATATCTCGATATCTCTGCCTCTGTCGTCAGCAGAAGGCTATTAGAGTGTGTGTGTGGACGTGTGTGTGTGTGTTTGGGATCTACAGAGAGGAACAACCTCGAGGAACAATGCACGGCGAAGTATATGGTGGTACAGTATGTTAGGCATGTGTGTGTTTGTGTGAGGGCCTTGCAGGTAAGGGGGGGGGGGGGGGGGGGTTTAAGCGTGTGCGTCGTCTTTATGTTTCGGGGGAGGGAGCGGGGACATAAGTGGAGATGACTCACCAGTCTTTTGTGACAGTGGTGCGGCAAGACTGCCTTTCACCCATTCCCACTCCCTCGGGGCTTGCATGCAAAACAAGGAACGGAGAGAGGGAGGGAGGAGAGAAGGAGAGGCAGACGAGGGGGCCGAGGGGAGAGGAGACGGGGGAGAGGGAGGGGGCGCGAAGGAGCGTTCGAGCGGAGCGAGGGGACGAGAGGGGGGAAGGAGGACGGAGAGAAAGAGGAGAAGGAGAAACCGATGGCGCCGAGGGAGCGGAAAGGGAGAAACCCCCCCGAAACAAGGCAACCTGTATCCAACTGTTGGTGTTGTTGGTAAATGGAAAGAGGAGAGAGATATTGAGAGAGGGAGGGAGGGAAGGAGAGAGGGAGGGAGGCAGGGAAAAACAGGCTGAGTTGGGGGATAGAAGGCTCACGATGCCCACTTTTCTGTCATGTACTGTAATACTTGAACATGTGACGTGACACCCCTTTTCTCACTTACCCCGCCGAGATCTGTCAATATAATCACATGCGTATGTAAATACATAAATATATATATTGCGCGTGTGAGGAAAGTATCATGTCAAGTCGATTACACAGGTTAAGCAACAGCTTTTGAATAGACGGGGTTACAGACTGTGTAGAAATGTGCACCACCAATGTACAGAGTGCTTTGAATGATTAGGATCCAAATCCAGAACTGGGGTGCAAGTCTTTGTCCCCCAGGCACTCTACTCTCCTGCTCTCAGCTGGGTGTTTCATGAATAAAAAGATGTGACAAACTCTGTCCATCACATTCCCCCCCCCCTACCCTATTAGCTGATTGGTTGGTCTGTGCTGGCTGACAGAATCAATCAAGGCATACTCTAACATGAGTCAATCATTATGTTCAATGCCAGAAGCCAAATTGCTATACAGCTGAAAGAGGTTGTCTGTGTACTGTGTGTGTGTGTACTGGGGTGTGTGTGTACTGGTGTGTGTGTGTGTGTGTGTGTGTGCGTGAGGTCCTCTTCAGTAAAGTGTATGGATGACTCATCCGCCAATCATGTGACTCATCAATCACTGCAGTTCCTGTCTCTCCCTTTCTTCCTCTCTTCCTAGTTCTCTCTGCATGTCTCTCTCTTTGTCCCCACAACATGTCCCCTGTCCATTACTACAGTTATTCTTTCATTCTTTTCTAGCATTCTTGTTTTCTGCTCTCACCATGACTGTCCCACAAGCTGCTTTCTCCTTCTCTTACTCCTGAAGACGTATCGTGACCCATGACGACTATAAAAGAGACAACTGCCTTTTTTGTTCAAAAGTTTTCTCCGAGAAAGGGTGAATCTGGTTCATTCTAGAAGAACCCTTCTTGTTTCCTGGTTGAACCTTTTCAGTTGTATTTTTTTTTAAACCAGGTTGCTGGGTTCTCAAGTGTTATTGTGAGGTGTTCACAGACCTGGCTATAACGGGAACGGAAATTTCTGGAAAGATGAAGAAACAAAGCATGGCCAGACAGTACACCACAGCCACCATTACCTGTTCACTTGGGACTTGAGAATCTTCTGTTCCACCTCCTTTATGCTGCCATGCCTACTGCTGTGGGTCAAACTTTCTCCAAAAAGGCATAAAAAACTGAACTTTAATAAAATAGTTGCTTTTATTTTTTCCTCTTGAATAGCAAAACTAGTAATCATCATGCTGTTATTTACACATTGCACGGGCATATTTATTTCACACTGTACAGCTTACAATCCCAAAGTTGACATCGACAACAACACTCTCCATTTTACAAGACAGACGGCTTCACGGTGGACATCAGAGTCCTCGTCCTTTGAGTTTTCTTCTTTTTTTAGGATCACAGTTTATTCAGAGAAACAACCGTCTGAATTTCTCTGGACTGAGTTTTTAATTTTTTCTCCAAAGATTTTTTTTTTCTTTTTTTTAGATGCAAGTAGAAAAGACGTGCAGATTTAACTTTTTTTCTTTTTTGAGCTCAATCTTTTCCCCCTCCTGTCCTTAGACAGCATCTCTTCTGTGGCTGTCCTTTTTTTGTGTGGAAATAAATAAAACATTTACACTGAAGTGTTTGTTGGCCTCCTGGTTCACGTTTGATTAGTAGTGCTTGCTTACAGAAGCTGTTTATGGCAAAGACAGAGAGACTTCAAGTAATTTGGGGGGAAAAAAAAGGAAAGAGAATTCAAACGGAAGAGAAGCGAAGAGTCGATGGGTGAAAAGCAGAACGTGCCAAGATGGTCGTCGCATGAGTGAAACAGCAGTTTCTGTTACGGAGAAAAATGCAGTAGACCTGAATGGTCAACGGTGCCTGCAAGGTGGTACAAAGCTCGAAGCATGAGTCATTTGCCAAACAGACAAGTGTCCACATCGTAGCTCTCCACCCCACCCAATGAATGATTAATAGCCCTTTGCCCAACCTGTTGGAAGTTCTATCTTTTTTTCTTTTGTGCTTGGAGAGGCTGAAGCCAAAGGATCCAAAGGATATGTGCAAGGGAATGCCATGACATAACAAATAAGGAAAGGGCCAAATATGTGTATGTACGTATAGGAGTGTGAATGTTTGTTGTAAGGCAATAGAAGTTTTGATCCTAACTTCCAGTGCGTTCGACTGAGAAGTGAAAGACTGCATTGAATATATTTGGCACCTTTTCAAATTACAAATATGTGCAGGTATACACATGACCTTGGTGATTGGCAGTTTGGGCTGCGTTCAAACCGGTGCCACTGTTTACCTTGTGTTGGTGATGTCACTCATGATGCATTTTACAGTCAGAATCCCAGTACACAGCCTGATGTTCCATGACCAAATGAAAGAGACCAAATGTATTCTGTAAACTCTTAAATTCTTGTTATTGGCACATTGTTTATCTTTCATGGACTGTGTGTTGGTGTAAATGGTAAATGTTTTTTTTCTTCAAATTTTCTCATTTTTCTTTTTAGAAAACCCCAACACTCTGAGACATGCAGGAGCATCAGAGGAGGACCTGAATGAAGACAGGCACACAGACCAGCGCTGCATGTTCTGGTTTAGAATGTAAACTGAGAGGTTGAATATGGCTACCTAGAGGAACCCCCTCTCCCTTCTGCTTGACTGAAACGTACATATGTGGTCAAAAATAAAATAAAAAAAGCGATCTATTCACCATTTTCCTCTTTCCTTCCCATTCCATCCGTAAATCTCTTTAAACACCTCTTCCCGTTCTTTCTTTCCCTCAACTTTTGCGAATCCTTCCACCTGACCCCCACCCCAGCACTCCCCATTGGTCACTCTTCCCTGCGTGTTTTCTAGTACATTCTACGTTTCATGTAGATCCTCTCAATAAAGTTCTCCAGCTCTTCGTCGCTGTCCAGCTGGGGCTCCAGGCCATCCTCCTCGTAGTCGTCTCCCGGCGCCGGGGGGTAGTAGAAGGGGGGCTGCCTGCCCCTCCCGGAGGGGGAGCGAGGTTTGGGGGGAGGCAGGGGCTGGTAGGTCCGTGGGTGGGGGAGTATGTAGTTAGAGATGTACGGGGTGGCAGGCAGGCGTGGAGGTGGCTGCTGCCTCCAGCCCTGCCCCCTCGCATTAACCCCGGCACGGTGCCTGCGCCTGGGGGGCTGGAAGCCGTAGTCCTGGGGGACAAACAGCTGCTGGTCCCTGGGAAGGGAAGTCTTGTCATAGTAGCCGGAGGCTTTGGGGTAGGGAAAGTAGACTGGGTAGTAGGCTCGGTATGGCTTCTGGTAGTAGGGGTAGGAGGGGAAGGCCAGGAACTGTTTCTGGGGCTTGTACCAGTAGTCAACCTGCTTCTGGGGCTTGTACCAGTACTCCTGCTTATAGGACTTGGCCTTGTTTTTGTCCTTCTGCCACTTCCTGTTGGCTTTGTACGGGGCTTTCTTGGGGTTGCTGGAGGCTGTGTAGTGGTAGATTGGGGGTCCAGCCAGGGGAGGGGGCACCAGGGGGCGGAAGCGTGGCACGACGGGCTTGCCGGGTGGCGGAAGCTCCTTCCTCTTCTTCTTCTTCTCCTCCACGTCGCTGATGATCTCCACCACGTCGTCGGCGGGCAGGTGCAGCTTGCTGCTGATCTCGATCAGCCTGTCGATCATCTGCTGGTCCAGGTCGTCGTCGTCGTCGGTGGCCACCTCTTCGGAGCGCTTGTCCTCGGCCGCGTTGCCGTTGGCGTCCACGCTGGCCTTCTGGCGCGGCTCCAAGTAGGGCGCCCCCTGCTGCTTCCTGCCCATGTACTGCAGCAGCATGTCCGAGGCGATGTCGGCCAAGCGCTGCTCCTCCTCGCGGGCGCGCTCCGCTTCCTCCTGCTGCCTCAGCACCTCCTGTTTGTCGGCGCGGGCGCGCGCCTCCTCCTCGGCGCGGGTGAGGCTCTCCACCTCCTCCTCCACCTCCTCCTCGCCCTCGTTCTCAAAGTCGTCCATGAAGTTGCTGCCCTGGATCGGCCGGTTGCTCGCCTGCTCTTCCTGCCAGTGGAGTTTTTTGCCGGCTCGTGCCAGCTGGGTATTGTATGCCTTGTAGCCCTTCAGAGGAGGTAAGATCTCGTTGTCTTGAAGACCCAGGTCAATGTTCTGGAAGTAGCCTCTCGTTTTGCGCCGGAGCGAGGACTCGGCTCCATCAGAGACGGTCCCGGATCTTTCCGGTCCTTCTCTTTCCTCCTCCTCCTCTTCCTCTCGTTCTCCACCGTCCTCGCTTCCGCCTCCGTCGCGGCCCGCCTCACCTTCCGTTGGCCCGCCTCTCTCCTCCTGAGACTTTTTCCTCTCCTCCTCCTCCTCCTCCTCCTCCCACTCCCTCAACTCCTCCCCTTGGGCCGCTGCCTCTAAGGCTGCCCTTAGCCTCTCCATCCTCCTGTCCAACACACCACTCTCCTCCCCCAGTCCCCATCTCTCCTCCTCCACATTGCCTACTCTCCTTCCCTCTTGACTTCCCCTGGCTTCTAGGTGGGCTGGTTCTTGCCATTGACCCTCTGCACTGTCTCCCTCCTCTGGCCTGCCCGGTGTCTCTGCAGCCCCAGGGTGGTCAAGGGCCTCCAGAAGAACGGAGGCCAGCATCTGGGCAGGGTCCATGTCTGTTGGGGTGCCCCGGTCCTGCTCCAGGGGAACTGTGCTGAGGGGTCTGGGGAGGGTGAGCCCGGGGGGCGTGTGGAGGGGACTAAGGTTGTCCTCTTTGGGGTGTGTCCGGGTGAGACCCTCCATCCCCCCCTCCACCCTCTCCACTCCCACAGCAGCGGCTCCAGCCAGCTGTGGTGAGACAGTGAGCAGGACCAGTAGGGCGAGTCGGGCTGTGGAGGGGATGTGGCGACAGGTCATGACCATGCAGAACAGGCAGGAGGGACGGCCAGCACCTGAGGTGGAGAAAAAGAGAAAGAGACAGAGGGAGGGAAAGAGAGAGGAAGAGAGAGAGAGAACGAGAGAAGAGAGAGAGATTTAATCTGTGCTCAAGTTTTAAAAATAAGTTACAATATCATCTGTAGCTCGCAGAAAAAAACTATAGCCATATCTCTTAAAATTATAAATTACACATTTCGTGTCACTTACTTAGTGGTTACTTACAAAATACAATTCAGCCAGAGCATGCGTGAAATTACATTTGTATGAGATCCTAGAAGTGTCGCCTGACCCAGTGTTTATTAAAATAAAATATTGCCGAAGATAGACGGATGGAGCTCGGCTCTTGAAAAGAACGTTCATAGCCTACTGGTTGTTAAATGTGCAGTTAATCGACCTCCGCTTTTTTGACTAGCTGCCTCATTTTGACAGTTGAGCGGAATTTCTCGTGGAGCTTTCTCTGTACAATCCTGCTACGGGGTGCTGCTACTGCTGATGACTATGACGGTAATTATCTGAAGACTAATTGGCCAACTGTATGAGAAGAGAATGGGCATTCATTATATCAGACTGACAGTGCCATTTATTGGCGGCAACGTGCGCTAATCGGTTCATAACGCACCCTGTCTCCGTGCGCAATTCAATGCCATGGAGAACAAAACCGGATAAGATTGAGCTTTCGGTTGCATTTTTGATTGCATGTTGATCAAAGAACATACCAAGATGTGTCTGCCATATCAAATTAAGTATAAATTGTGAACTACATGTTAATGAACTGATTAATAGGCTATGCTGACCCAAATCGAAACCCCGAACGTTCACACTATGCACAAACGCAATTTTAACCTGCATTGAAAAGACAGGTAGCAAATATTTTTTTTCGTTTCCAATTGGCCATTCCGTTACCGGAAGATCAATATGCATGTCCGTGAAACAAGTCATGTGGAAGCCGGGAAGCCACGCTAATTCAAC
Source organism: Osmerus mordax (assembly GCF_038355195.1). Taxonomy (NCBI): domain Eukaryota; kingdom Metazoa; phylum Chordata; class Actinopteri; order Osmeriformes; family Osmeridae; genus Osmerus; species Osmerus mordax. The sequence continues at coordinate 6,974 of NW_027120392.1, read as the reverse complement.
CCACCAGACCCGTGATAGATTTACTGTTGCAGCACACTTGCTTCCATTCTAGCAAAGCGCAATGTGAGCAATGCGCAATGATCAAATTGTATCCTACAAGACTGTTTCGTGAGCGTGATGCATACTGTTCATTGAGGGCCATTGAAGCAATAGAGGTATGCAGACTTACGTGATTTATTTCCTATTTGGTCTACTATCAGAAATAATTTCAGGTATAGCCTAATTGTGAAAACTTACATAAGCTATTAGACTGCACAGGTTTACTGGTTTAGGTTTACAAAAACGACTTCAAATAATAAATACCTACAATGTCATTAAATCGTATAGCTTTCTTCCTATATCTAAACCACAGTGGTACAAGTTTAACTTTTGTAGAAAAATAAATCTATCTATATTGAAAAAATAAAATTTAAATAATATATATATTGTATTTCGCAACCAAAGCAACACCCGCAACACTGAAATGCAGCTTATAACCTCCTATAATTAAAACAAGCATATGTGTAGCATAGGCTCGTGTCTATTGTAGGCGATGTCAATTCAAGTAGGTTTCTCAAACACACTAGTCCCTACATTCAAATCCAATATTTACAAATTGTTGACCATCTGAAAGTGGTTGATGAAAAAACGTTTGAATTTGATCTATACACAATTGAATGTTAAAAGTTGCAAACTTTTTAAATTCCACACAAAATAGCATACCAAAGCCGACCACTATTAAGCATTCTTTTGGAAACCAAACCCGCTAATATTCCGTAAATATGCCGATGGTCTTGCTCACATCCGCAAATACGACGGCACGCTTTCTACACCTTAGTTTCTGAAACATGACACACAAAAGAATGACAGACTAAAAAACACCTGTCCAAACCCGACCAAGCACCCGCAACTACGCTGTTAAAGACGGAGCAACTAGAGTACTCACCTGGAGTCCCGCACGGGAAAAGTGCTGAAAATTCACGCTTCGGGTAGTCTCTTAGCTTATCTCTGTAATTAGGCTACACTCCAAGAGTGCTTTTCAAACTAGTCTTCTTGTGGTTCTCTACCATACACAACAATGAGAGAGAAAAAAAAATGATTCTGACTGTTTTATTTCAGTGCAAAAATGTTGTGATGTGTTTGTATCGCAGTTAATCACTTTTTTTTGGCACTGAGCGATTCAAATTGTGTTTTCAGTACCACGGCCAGCGCAACTTTCGTTCTTATACCCCCTCTCTACCATGTGATCCGCAGCAAGCATTGGCGTGCTGACGTCACATCCATTGATAAGAATGTTCGTGTGGAAATGGAACTCTGAGTCTACGCTGCCCGCTCTGATGAATGAACGGAAATGGCATGAATGAAATAGTACATTTCTTCAATGGGGAGAGGAAAATTGTAGCGGTTGAGATTGTGCACAGCCATTTTCTGTCTCGGTCATTGATGGTGTAGCATGTCCCCCTGCACTCCGCCTGCCCCCCCCCCCCCCCCCCCCCCCAATACCCCCCCCCCCCCCCCCCCCCCCCATGCAGTCTCCCAGAGATTCAGCCCTACCCGATAAGACAGCCCGGTCGCGTTGATCAGCCTATCAATGTCGATTTATCGACGTGCCCCCCCGTCCATCCTCTCGTTTGCATCCTGCACGGCGATCCACAATCCTTCCCAGTCCTCCCACCCACATGGCTACTGTCAGTTGTTTTTCGAGGCGCCCCCTGGTCCCGTGTGGAGGGGCCACGGGCGTGGCCGTGACGCACCCGGTTTGCCTCGGCTGCTCTGCTTCTGCCTGATTACCGCCCTTTGTCTAATGTCGTCTTTGGCAGGTGTCCATCTGTCGGCTGCCGAATGGTGACGCGGATCACAGTAATCTATGAGGTCGCGATACGCAACACACGCGCGCGCACGCACGCACTCTCCCGGGATGAATGGATCTATGACGAAAGCTGTCTCCTTTATTTGTCCTACCCGTGGTCTTCTAGGATTTGAAACCAGCTATTCTTTGTCCCGGGCCCTATTGGATCAGCTACACACTCACATGTTGAGCACTGACCAGCAAACCAAGTCTCCCACCATGGGTTTGAATCCCACTGGAAGCTTTGTTCCATTGAACTTCGTCAATTGCTTCATCCAAATGAACGGCATAGCTAGTCTTGGTCATACAGTCAGACATTGTATGGCGATGAACCAGCATTGAGTCAGACATGAGAGGAGTGAATCAGACGGGCCTCGTAAGCCGGCGTCAACATATGGTTGCAACCAGCCAGTGCTGGAGATGAAAATAGGACAGGTCGAATGGCATCACGGCACGATCCACCGTTCAACAGGATCGCACACCGTGACTGGCATGAAGCTTGTCTCCATCTAAGGAGGCCTGGAACTGATGGCAGTCTAAGATTGTCCTGTTTTACATGGGATTACTTACAGATGGGGGCGGGGGTGGGGGGGTGGGGGGGGAATCGTGGTGTAGACGTCACTGTGAAGTGTCATTCTGAGGCCTCGGTAGATAACGTTCAGCTAATCAGGAGCAGATCTAAATGAGCGTTCACAAGCCCCGCGTTTGCTCCGGCGGAGCGACGTGCCTGCTACGCTGATAATGTCATGGGATTTTTCGATTCTGTGCGTGTGTGTGTGTGTGCGTGCAGGCGGGTGTGCGTTTGCCTCTGCGGCACGCGTGTGTGTGGGAAGAGAGGTGCATGCAGGCTTTTAAAGAATGCCTCGGGCAAGAGAAACCTATTCTCTCTGATGAGGGAAAGTTGTGCTGTTGATAATATCAGTGATGTTCTGTGGCTTTGTGTTCCCACTGAAATGAGCGGCTGTGTCAGCTTGTTGATGTCAATGGGGTTTGCAGAGTGTGTCTCACATCAAATGAGTAGTAATGCTTTGTGAAAGCCAGAGGCTCTTTTTGACCCGTAGATTATTAGATGTGGTGTGTGCTAGGGACTGCATGCCGTTGATATATTTGTTAGTAAATTGTGCTTTTGAGTGTGTGTGTGTGGAGATAGTGGAGAAGGCACGTGTGTGTACGTGTTTGTGTGTGTGTGTGTGTGTGTGGGGGGGCGATATATGTGTATGCATGTGGATGATGGATGTGTGTGTGTGTGGAGGAGGGGGATGTTTGAGTAGGTGTGTGTGTGTGCATGTCTCGGTGTGTGTGTGTGTGAGTGTTGGCATGGTCTGTGCTGCTGGCAGGCAGGCTAGTTGGAAAGGTAAGCAGCAAGCCTGAGGGCAGATTCTGATATAACAGCTTGGCATTATCAACTGCCACTCAGCGTTATCCCTCTCCTCCTACCCCTACCCTGCATCCTCAGCTGTGCCCTCGCGCCCACGCTCTGACTCACACTCCACGGCCCGCTCGGCCACTCACACAGATTAGCACCGGCACACCAGCCTTGTGTTTAAAGATGCCACACAGAGGACTAACAAATCAGACTTGGCCCTTTTGGAAATGTTGGTCCGGGGTGGGAAAAAAATGTGGCATCAACAAGCCGACTTGTTTTTTTGTACGGTTCAGCCACCTCATTTTCCTTTGTGATGTTTCTTTCAGTGTGTGGATCAGTCATTAGTGTGTTATCTGTGAGACAAGCCATGTGGACAACTGGATATTCAAACCTAGCTGCTTGAAAAAATCTTTGGTCCGGCGAGTTGACTAATATGATACTGTACCTGCGTGCATTTGGACAGTTGCTGTACAACAATTTTTGGACAACACTTTTTTGGGCTTGTGGGGCACCAAAAACAGAGCTAGCGGTTTACATTAAGGCAAAGTTCTGTGACCCTACTTTGAGAGAACATGTACAAAGTACAACACACATACATGCACACACACACAGTTAATATACGTACCTCATTTTTTATTTTAGAGAATGTATTTACCCTTTGAGCATTAGCCATGAAATGTGCACAGGAACCTGTGAGAAACAGGCGGCGTCAGAGACGGATGGTGCTGTAGGCGTAAGGCAGGGAGCGAATTTGGAGTTGATGAGGCGATTCATATCAGTGAGCGCGGCATCAGTTCCCGCCATCAATCTCCCCTCTGTCTCCCTGCGCACCAGCGAACACACAGCCAGTGCAGGCCCCCTTTATATCAGACACACGCGCACACACACGGACCACAGCAACACACACATAATAAAATCCCATAGGACCAATATGGAACTAAGTGAATAGATTAGTGGCCTGCATTGGTGGTAAAACGTGGCAAAGAGAAAATTGAGGCATAATCACGTTATCAGCAATTAGTTCTGAGTAGGTATGGCAGTCCCTTACTAGGCCATAAGAAATGCATCGCTGCTGTGGTGGGGAAACGTTCTTGAATCAAACGGCCTCCGGTGAGAGAGCAACCGTTGGACCGGGTGGCGGGTAAGTGATCTCGCGCATTGAACCTGGGTATAGCAACCGATTTTATCAGCTGTTTCTCCCTGCTCGTGTCCGGCGACGAGAGAGTGCGCTGTTACGTCACGGTTCCGCTTAGATGGTCGCGGTGATTTCATGGTGCCGTGTACTGTATCAGGTGACGTGACATGAAATCGATAAACAATTAAAATAGGGCCATAAAGCGAAGCGGGTTTTTTTCACGACATATAAAGCAGCATTTTTTGGGGGATTAGATCTGAGGTTCTGGTACAGGCCTACCTGAGTTGGGGGCGTGGGGCGGTGTAGACTACAATGTAGACATTGTTATTTTCATTTTTTCAATTTTTTGAATGGAGATAAACTATCCGTTTGATTTATGTTTATTAGAAATCAATATTTTGTTAATTAATTTGAACAATCTTAGTTAAAAATCAGAATAGCGCGGCCTCCAGAGAAAATCTTTATGAATGAACACTTGGTAAAACCAATTGCAATTGGCATAGTCACATGCGGCGTAGCCTACCAATAGTCGATTTTGTTATTGTTGGTCTCTCGGTCCATCTGTCTCTTGCTCTCACACACACCCACGCACACTACAGAGATATGCTGTATGTGGCAGACAAGACATACGGAAGGAGAGACGAGTCCTCCAAAACTCCTTGTAGAAATGAAAACTGTTATCGGTTATCAGCGCGCCACCCGACTAGAAGGGAAGTAATTTGAAAGCCGTTTGAAACGCGGTAATTTGCCGGTGTGACTCATCGCAGACACCCACAGCGACAAAACCTCTGATCCTCCGCTGGAGGAAGGGACAATGTGTGTGTATGTGTGTGTAATGTGTGTGTACGTGCGTTCGCGTGTGTGTTCGTGCGCGTGTAGGCTAAGCTGCAGGTGTTTGAGGAGAGGGAAAGATAAGTCAGAGGATGTAGCTTCCGTTGGGCAGAGAAAACACGTTTGTAAAATTACTTGCACGTTCCCCTGAAACGCTGCAGGAAGGTTTTTAACGCTTCATACCACCTCACCCCCCCCCCCCCCCATCTCTCTCACACTCTCTTTCCAAACATCTGTTTCATTGGAGGGAGTACATTCGTCAATGAGAATTTCTATCATTTACCAGTAGCCTGTGGCTAGCCATAATACGAAATGAGTCATTCATTTCACCATCGGGATTTAATTCAAAATATAACACACACATATGGATTTGTGTGAGAATCCCAGTCATCCCATTCATAAAATCATTATATTATTATTAATGTATTCGTCAGATGCATTATATTTTATAAGCTTCTAATAAAGATATTTCTAACAAAAACACACAGGCATGCACTCAAACAGTCCTGCACTTTATATTTGACAAGTATCTCTTAGTGGCTCAATCCGAAGAAAACCAAGCATATATATAGAATGAGAGGGCAGGAGGGAGAAGGTCAAAGTTTGTCATCGCCCCTGTAGGACCGCAGGGCATTTCATTTAGCCTAAGCATTGTGGGAAGACTTGAACCTCCAACCTCCAGGCCACACTGAGAACGCAACCAGCCATTGGCTTTGCCACCCATCCCCTGTCCACCAGCCCCACCCACCCCCACTCACAGAGCACTAAAAACCATCTTATCTGGCAACCGGAGGTTGGGGGCATCTGGAACGGGAGATTAACTCTCCTCACCCCTCCAGCGTGTGGATTCAGCAGCAAGCACCACACTCTCACAAGCCACATTCACCGTTTCCTCTCTGTCAGGTCGTATGAGGAAACTAACCACGGCTGGCTCCCCTCCTCTTAACGGCTGGCAAGGCAATTTGGCCACCGTTGTCTCTCGCAAGCGCCCTCGTTCAACATTGTCGCGTTGACGCGACGACAACAAAGAACACCCCCCCCCCCCCTAATTGGGGCCCCTACAAACAAGACAATAGCATGACAGCAAACAGTTTTTCCTCTGCTGAACAGGATGGGATAAAGGGAAACACTGGTTGAGAGAGAGCAGTGCAGTGTGGAGAGAGAGAGAGAGAGAGAGAGAGGGAGAGAGAGCGAGAGGGAGGAGAGAGAGAGAGAGAGAGAGAGAGAGAGAGAGAGGGGGGGGGGGTCAGGTAGGAAGGCTAGATTGTATGTAAGCCAGGGACTGGTTCTTGGAGGTTTTCATAAGGTTTGTGTCTCAGACAGCCAAAAATACACTTCCCATGCTGTCTCTACCTGGAATGGTTTTAATACACGTATGTACAAACAGACTGACACATTCAATGAAAAAAGAACATCTCTGTCCGTTGATCTAATTTCCCATACTTATCCATACAAACTGTTTTTCCTGTACTGTACATATTTGTAGGTCTTTTGCCAATGTCGTTTTAATACTCTGCCAAGTCTATTGACCCCTGGTCGTGTTCATTCGTGCCCGTGGGGTTTAGCTAATGACGAGGCTGTAGCTCAGTGGGCTAGCACTAGTCTTCAGTTACAGTATGTTCACAACCTTTCTTTCATCCAGCCAGTCAACCTTTTGATGTGGGATCATGTTCTTTGTTTGTTATACCGCATGTGTGCTAGCCCCGTAGCACTGTGTCCTTTAAGCTGATTGTGAGTCAGAGCACGGCGAGCTGTGTATTGCGGCGTCCACAGGTCTTTGGTGGATTTCAGAAGAATTTAATGGAACAGTTGTG
>NW_027120391.1:0-42247 GCF_038355195.1 Osmerus mordax | reverse complement strand
CCGGCTGTTACAAGGCCTGGGACCTGCGACTCCCTTCCTCATTCTCTCTTCTATCTGCGTGTGATCTGGGATGACCTCGTGACTGCAGAGGATGTTCTTAAGCTGTGGATAACTGATAAGTAGTGGGCTGTTTTGTGTGTGTGTGTGTTTGTATGTATAAAGGAGAGAGAGGACGAGGGAGTGACACTGAGCGTGTGGAGGGCCACTGTGTGTGTGTGTGTGTGTGTGTGTGTGTTTTTCCGTTTTAGGCTGGGTAGGAGGGATTACTGGCTTTGCAGCTTTCTTCTAAGCGGGGAATTATAGTCTGAGAGGACGTCGGACTTATAGCATCCTTTCGGCTTCCCAGGGAAATAGAGAGGGCTGTTTAACCGGCTCCCTCTTCCCCGTCACCTGGTGAGTGCCGTGAAGAGCACGGCAAACACAGCCGCGTGGACACACGCTCCGGAACGTAAACACGGCGTCCGCATGCGACCGGGAACCCGCTCGGAAAAACTCTTTTCCCCGCCCCGCCTCCACTCAGCCTCTCCCATTCCTCCTCCCCCCCCACCCCCACCATCGGAGACGACGGCAGTGGTCTGGAGCCCGGCGGAGGGGCGACGGGCGCTCGGTGACGGCTCGCGTGACGGGCTGACACGTGGCCCCCGCGGGGCGGAGAGGGAGACGGCTGGCATTAGCGTCAGTGTCAGAGGGAGATCACAAGACAGCGGGCACCACCCTGTGTCATCATCACAGTCAACCCCCCCCCCCCCCCCTCCCTGCACACGCACACGCACACACACACACACACCCTCCTGTCAACTCTTTACTGTATGTGGGTGTACTGCATTACCAAAATAATCACATGGTGGAGGACGAAGAGGGTTGCTATGGGTCTGCCCCTGCTGCACCTTCACTGGCTCTCTCTCTCTCTGTCTCTCTCTCTGTCTCTCTCTCTCTCTGTCTCTCTCTCTCTCTGTCTCTCTCTCTGTCTCTCTCTCTCTCTCTCTGTCTCTCTCTCTGTCTCTCTCTCTCTGTCTCTCTCTCTCTCTGTCTCTCTCTCTCTGTCTCTCTCTCTCTGTACTCAGTCTCTCTAACACACACATCATACACACTCATCTTAATGATGAGTGTTTGGGTGATGTCGCAGAGTTGAAGTAATCCCCTCGCTGTGGGAGCTGCCAACTTGACTTTCGCAGCCTCCTCCCTGGGCTCCCCTTGCCCTTACACAAACACACACACACACCCAAACGCATGCACACGCACACACTCGACCAGACACACAGACGACAGCCGCCCGAATGACGCTGCAATTATGCAAAATCGGTAGTGACTTCCGCGGTTGGAGCCCTCCTCTGCCACTTTGTCAGAGTCTGCCACAGCCTTCACGTCTCCTAGCGGTCTGTCTGTGGGGTTTGCTGCCCCCGTAGGCCTGGTGCCGCATCAAACCATGTCACGATCGCTCTGCAGGCCGCCGATGGGCGCCCTTAAATAAAAGAGGAGTCTCTGTGAAGTGGCTTCGCTTGCATCTCGGATCACGGCGCTGCGAACCTTTTCAAAACAACCGCCGTTTGATGTCCGCTCCCGCGCAGCAGCCTCTTGCCGGGAGACGGGACTGGGTGACTTCAGCGGACGTTGCGGGGGGGGGGGGGTGAAAGGCGCGGCGGCGCTCGTGAGTTGCGGTGTGCGCGCGTGCAAGAAAGTCTACATGAAATAAAAGGAGACATTCATAGAAGTCCCTGTTAATCCAAAAGGGGGTGCCGTGGAGCCCACCCAGCCCCCTCAGTCCCCCCAGCCCCCCTCCCCCACCGTGGTGAAGTCCACATGGGCCTGTGGGCGCCGCGTGCTCGCCTCTGCTCCCCATTGTGTTCTCATTTCCTGACAGGAAAAGAAGCGCTCGCTCGCTCCACAAACGGAAGAAAAAAAAACGAAAAAAGAAAGAAAGAAAGAAAGAAAAAGAAAGAAGGAACGGAAAAAAACAAAAACAGCAACAGCCCAAACATATCTGCCTGGCCTGGCCTCCGTCCCCAACCCCTTGAGGCCTTCCAGAAGTTGTGGAGTTGTTCTAATGCGCCGCGCGTCACACGCGGTCTTGCCTTGTGTATCGGGAACAGAAGGAGAGATAACAGTGATATTCCCCCCCCCCCCCCCCCCGGCCCCCCTCCCCCTCCCCCAATGGAGAGAGCACATATGGGAGCCTTGAATCGCGCGACGCGCTCTCCGCGGTGTCATACGCCGGGGCCCTCGTATCTAAACAACCCTCGGCACGTTTCACACACCGGCGGCAGTCGCTCCGTGAGAAACACCTCGCTTATTATCGCCACCCCAGCTGATGCTCGTTGAAAAACAGAGGAAAGGGTCCAATAGCTGGTCTAGATGTGGCCACTCCCTGTGAAGGTCAGGTACACTCAAGGTACACTGCCGATGACGGCCTGATTTATTCCCCGGGCCGAGCGTCGTCATAGACTGTGCCGGGGTTTCGCCCCGCTGGTGGCTGCGAGCAAGTGCCGTGTGACGGCGGGATATTTTTAAACCTGGAGGGGGCGATTTAAACAGGGGCGATTACCTCTGTCAATAATAGGCCCCGGGGGCCTCTCACGAACGTTGCACGCCGACCACAATGAACGCTAATGGGCCAGACAGGGCTGCGGTCGGTTCCACCCAGAGACAGAGATGGTAAGGGAGAGAGGGAGAGAGAGAGAGAGAGACAGATAGAGAGAGAGAGGTGCGCTGGCAGGCGCTCTCTTTTAACTTCATGAAAGTTACATGGCTCCACTGCTGAATTATGCAGCTGTGCTTTTAGCCACCAAGGCGGGCCCATCGTCGGTGGAGGTGTTGCCAATACGGTGGCCATTTTGGATCGGCTTAGGCGACATTTGCAGCAGGGACGAATCTTAACCGCCCCTCCTTCTCCCTCTCTTTTATTAAATTCCATCTGCACTTTGCTTCTTATGGGGGATTTCCTGTCTCTGGGTCTATATATAGTCTTCTATAGCACGCCAAAGCTGGCTGATAACAGCCACTGACCAATTACTGAGTCATGGCACACAGTCGTGCTGGGAGTTATATTTAGAAGTCATTCAGGGTGGAGCCAAATTCTTGGGCCTCTTAGTGAGCGACGGGGCTTTGTTTTAGGGTATCCAGAGCACTTAACTTAATAATACTTTTGAGAATATAATGAAGTAGTACTGACTAATGACTGATATCTGTTTGACTGGAGCTGTGATTCTACTGTACAGCAACACAAAGGCATGCATAGAAAGTACGCTGGGGCTGTTGGGGAGAGGTTGTGTTTTGTCAAAGTGATAAAACAATGTGCGACAGCTTGATTTCAAGGAGCACTCTCCCACGATTTCAATGAATGGTTTTCAGAGCTGGGCTAAAAAGGGGATTTTTAAATGGTCTGATAATCCTCTATAGGCCCTAAATTAACTTAGTAACGTGAAGAAGTGACACTGTCTCGGAGAACAGAACGCTGGGCATTGGAACGTGAACGAGAGCTCAGAGTCCGTCTGGTGGAAGCGTGGGGTTACCCAGGGTTTTATTCTCGGTCCCCTTGTTTTTCCAAATCTTTTTCGTGATACCGCCGGTGAATGCTTGTGGGCCAGGAGAGAGAAGAGCTGGTGGGTTCCCCAGAGAGCGATTACACACGTGGCTCAAGCTCAGAGGTCCCGCTGTAGTCAGCATGAGATATTCCTGAGCCTGTTGTCATGGACACAAGCCAGAGCAAAAAAGAAATACAAAGAATCTTCCAATAGCATGGAAATACAAGCTCTTCTGTTTACAAAGAAACGGGGAAAAAAAAAACAGAGAAAATATTTGGAGTCATGAATTAGTAAAGACTGTTCTACAGGCTCGTAATTAAAAATGCAATTTGACAGAATGCGGCGAAACATTACAAGCTTCCATCATTCCCGTATTAAATATGTAGCGAGCAAAACAGCAGACAAATTTACAGGCAGCAATGCTTATTATGCATCTGTCTCTTCAAGTGGCTGACAGTTTTATGGACGCCTCTGCCTTTGGAAGAGACATTGCTGCCCGTCAAGAATTAACACCCCCTAAGCAAACATAAACTATGAGTTGTCCGTCATAGCGCATAAATCAGTGCCCGTTCCGTTGCCATTCCAATCAATCCCCACTTTATTCAATTGAGTCTTTAAAATTCAATTCCAATCCCGTTTCCTGAGTGATTAGAGTTGAGGTTGAACTTGCTCTTGAGCGTTCCAGTGGGGGGTTCTGGGTAAGCCGAGAGAGGTCGTGGCAGTGGAGCCTCGACAGTCAGAGCGGGCCTGTTTAGATACTCCTCATAAAGCCCTCACATCACTAAGCCCTTATTTACTGCAGGAGTGGCACTCGAGGAGGAGGAATTAGGAGCTGGCGCCAGAAAAGCAGCACTCCACCCCCCCACTGCCTGCCCCTCCCTCCCCGCCTCAAGTCTCAAAGCTCATATTATTATCATTAAAGTCCCCTAAATCAAAGCTGAAGTCACCATACTTTCCATGCAGCGTGAGCGGCGCTCTCAGGACCCTTCCCCGTGGCTGGGCCCAGCCTGTCAGCCCGTATTGTTCAGGGTCAGGGATATAAACCCCGGTACGGGCATTGCGCTACCCCCCTTTAACCTCTCCCAATCCGCCCCCATCCACGCCGCCTGCCCCCTCACCCACCACCCTCCAGACTAGGGGGGGGGGGGGGGGGGGGGGGGGTTAAAGCATCATTCCCGTCAGCCTCCCGCCCCCTCATCCCCCCCCCCCCCCCCCCCCCCCCCCTTCGCCATCCACCCGCGACTCACCCTCTGGTGTGATCTGGCTCATTTACCCCCATCCTCACCCTCCGCCCCCCCCGCCCCCTCACACATTTCTGCTGAAAGGATATCACACCATCGTAAGCAGAGGCAAGAATAAGCAGAGACAATAAGCAACACATACAACACGCGCGTGCGCGCACACCTCCTCGGCGCCAAATACAGTAATTATTCAGGAGGCCAATTGCTTTCACTGTGTGAGTGTATATCAAGAGGAGCTTTGCATCATGATGTGACAACGCCATAGAGCCAGAAGAAGAAGGAGGGAGGGAGGTTATGAAACATCAGTGAGAGGCATGTCTGCCTGTGTGGAGTTGCAGACTCTACAGCTCTTATCAGGCGCAGTTCTGGCTGGAATCTTTAAAGGGGATGCAATTTAAACATGGCTGGGAGCTACGCAGCCTCATAAAAGGACACAAATAATGGACTCCCCTGGCGTGGGGTCTGCTGGAGAAGACGAGGCTCTCGACCGAGAGGAGAGCAGCCAGCCAGTCAGAGTGCGCACATGTCAAGCTCTGTGAGGTGCGTTACGGGGGCCTTGGTTTCTGTGTGAACAAAATGGCCGCCGTCCCTCGCATGTTGTGTGTTTGGTTTTACAGCGCGCGGATGCGTTATGCATTTCCAACGTGCTGAGAACGGATCAAGAAGTGAATTTGGACTTACCTCTGCTTGGAAGCCCTTTAGCAATGGAGCTACCTGCTTTCGCAGATCCTGCAACACATGAAAAGAGAAAGCGAGGCGATTAGCATCTCATAAAGCCACCTGGAGGGAGAAAGTCGTGTTAGCGCCGCACACTCCTGAGCTGTTCAAAACAAGCCCTACTCTTTTTGTACACTGAGCCAATACTAACCCGAACCCCCCCGAACCCACATGCCAAAATAATCAGGGAGAAAACCCCTTGAATGAACTCAACCAAACGAATGTGTGGTTTAGAAAAATCAAATAAAATCAAACGTAGCTACATTTTCACCAAATTTTCTTTGCCGAGGCCAAATCCCCCCCGTCAGCTGTGATGGATGGGATGAGGTGCCTGGCCTTTTGTTCCCGGACACTTTGAACGGGAACACGGTCAAACATATGAAAATGGGGATCCTGATTTGTCCGAAAAGCCCCCTGAGGGAAGGTTTGTTCTCAGGAAGTAAAAACAAGCGAGTATCACCTTGTGCTACCCTTGAATGAGAGCAGAGGACGCTCTGTGCTTCAAGGAAAAGCGTGCGGACAGGCAGGATACATATATTTGCACATTCCTCTCTCTGTGTCTCTCTGTCTCTCTCTGTCTCTCTCTGTCTCTCTCTGTCTCTCTCTGTGTCTCTCTGTGTCTCTCTGTCTCTCTCTGTCTCTCTCTGTCTCTCTCTGTCTCTCTCTGTCTCTCTCTGTCTCTCTCTGTGTCTCTCTGTCTCTCTCTGTGTCTCTCTGTGTCTCTCTGTCTCTCTCTGTCTCTCTCTGTCTCTCTCTGTCTCTCTCTGTGTCTCTCTGTGTCTCTCTGTCTCTCTCTGTGTCTCTCTGTCTCTCTCTGTCTCTCTCTGTGTCTCTCTGTCTCTCTCTGTGTCTCTCTGTCTCTCTCTGTCTCTCTCTGTGTCTCTCTGTCTCTCTCTGTCTCTCTCTGTGTCTCTCTGTCTCTCTCTGTGTCTCTCTGTCTCTCTCTGTGTCTCTCTGTGTCTCTCTGTGTCTCTCTCACTCTCCCCCCATTTTAACACACTCTCTCTCTCACACACACCCTTTTCTCTCTCCCCTTTTCCCCTCCTTGTGCCCTCTTTTTTTTCCGCTGCACGCGTTCTGCATGACTCAGTTGTTTCTGGTCAAATTACCATTCATGCAAAAACAAGAGGAGGGGCGGGGGGGGGAGTTTTGATGCTACATGCAAATGTGGGCCCTGTTCATTAATTCACTTCTAGAAGCACCTCTTTTAGGCCTGAAAAAACTGGCCAGCCCCATCAGGATTTGGATATTTCTGTAGCCGCTACATGCCACCCTTGGCGTTTGGGATAAAAAATAAATAAAATAAAAACCTGGCTTGAGTCGGGAAATCTGCGGTTGGCTGATGAAAATGAAACTAATTTGAAATGAAGTAACTAAAATAAGAAAAAATATACTCTACAAGCCATCCAATCAAAACAAACCATTCCCTTATCCAGACCTCACTCCCGGGAATGATGAATCTGATCTTGTGAAACCTTACAGGGAGCGATTGCGACGCCTCGCCATTAAAGCAGATCTGATTATGGCCAATTTCAATGCGCCTTTTCATTTGAACAGAGCGAGCGTGTTTGATCACAAAATGAAATTAAATACAGCCCTGAATAAATCTCAGCTGGGTACAAGAGGGCCTTACATGAGGCCTCACTATAGGAATGCACAGCATGCTGCCGAACAGACCTGACCACTGTAACCCAGTAGGGCTGTCGACACACAAACACGTATGGAGCAGCGGTGCATCTGCACACATGCACACACACACATGAGCAGGAACGTACTTAAAACATGCCCACACCATGGGGAAAGTCCACTTCTGAGAGATTCATATTGTGTCCCGTGTGTAGGTCCTATGACTGGCTAATGTGAGCGTCACACTGCGGGGCCTGTCTCCCTGTACGACAGGAGAGGTCACCAGCGGAGCCGCCTGACACAAGCCATCCTGTACACCCACACTGTATGCTACATGCTAAGCTAAGCTAACCTAAGCTGTGGCCTGTCATGCTAGGCTAAGCTAAGCCGTGACCGGTCATGCTATGCTAACGTTAGCGCTGGCGTGGACTTTTCCAACTCCCCGGGAGAGCGAGCAGCTGGGCCCGGCTGATCTCCCGTCGGCACTGGCTACTGTACAGATGACATTTATGTAAGCGGAGCACCAGAGGGGCCACGTGACAAAGAGGAAACATCGCTCAACATCTGGTTTCAACATAACACCCCTGCCCCGGCCAAGAGAACTCCCAAGTCTTGCTGGATCTCGACGGAAACACACACACACACACACAGACACAGACTTTACAGGCACGCAAATGCATCTGCGAATGCAGTTGCTCCCGAATTTGATATACAGAGAACCTCACTGCATAAAAAAAAAAAAAAATAATAATATCTTCGCTTTCTGACAGACGAGATAAAAATGGCTAGACTCGGTGTACATGTGACCGATAAAACGAGCGGGCCGTAAACGCAGGTCTCCTTGGCTGCATGACGGAGGACACACATGCTCCACACCAGGGCCCCGGGGGGAGAGAGGAGGGAGGCAGAACCACCGGGGGTCCATGTGGAAATGCAGTCTCCCCCCCCAACATCCCGCTCGTAAAACTTTATCTGGAAGGTGGCGATGTTGTGGAGGGAAACCTGGGTGGTTCCTGGGTCTGGACGAGGGGGGCCGCGAGGAAGCTGCTACGTCGAGGGGCCGCGTCGGACGTCGTTGTGGACGTGTGGGTGCGAAGTGGGGGGGACTTGGGGGACGTGGAGCGCGGACGGTGGGAGGGACAGGATGATTGCGGAGAGTCACATCGGGACGTTGAGCGATGTGTCGGCAACGGGGGAAAAACAAGGGCGGTGAACAAAAAGAGAGAGGCAGAGAGAGAGAGATAGAGAGAGAGAGAAGATGGAGAGAAAGGCAGAGAGAAAGTGCGGCGGGGGGGGGGAGGGAGAACAAGTAAACAGCAGCCGACTGTAGTCAGCTCCCTCGCTTTCCCACACACAAGGGAGCGCTCCTCGTCCTGGAAACCAGCCCGGAGCTCCAGGGAGGCAAGCCTGCAGCAGGTCCACACACACACACACACACACACACACACACACACACATCACAGGGCATCCTTCGAGAGCGCCACCCCCTCCCCCATCTCCCTACACTCTGAAGGCCTCAGCTCTTCTCAACACCAAGCTCGTTCTCTTAAACCAGCCTTTCCTTGGGGCTCCCTACTTCAGCCACCATGCCACCAATTACTCCCCTCACAACGGGCCGGGTCGCCACGGACTGTTCCGGAGCAAGCCATTCACCCTGCTCTGTGCCAATCAAGGACATTGACAATATCTCACTGGTTCTTTTATATTCATTCCATATTCACGCTTTTTTCCGTCTTCTTTTTTAAAGGCAACCTTCCCCATTCCTTTGAATGTTTAATGGCCGACCGACTTGAGTGCAGGCCTCTTGTGTTTGAGTGTGTCTGACCCTGTTTGGTCATTGTTAGACGGAATAGGCAGTGAGAGAGTGGACCCGGAGGGGGCACTAGGGCCGGAGAGTAACTTCAGAGAGGACGACAGCATCAGTCCAGATTAAGAAAACAGAACATGTGACCGAGCAGGGTGATGGAGCAGTATTTGGAAGGAGGGGAGGTTGTGTTTGCCTAGTGGTCTGAAAGAGAGAGCTGATAATTGACCGCTTTGAGGTGGAAAAGAGAGAGAGAGAGAGAGAGAGAGAGAGAGATGTTTAGAAAAGAAATCTACGGTCCACCATCCCCCAATCCCTCCTCTCACTCCTGCCTTTCTACTCCTCTCTCTTTGATGACTAGGGTTATTTACGCCCCTCCTCTCCATCCCTCCTCTCTAACTCCCTCCATCATCCCTAACTCCCTCTCCATCGCCCCCCTCCCTCCCTCCCTCTCTCTCTCGGTCTGCCATGGGCTCTGTGGCCAGGCGGCTGGCAGCCAAGGCTAACACTGACCGTGCCCAGCCTGGCCAAGTCTCCGCCCGGCTGGAGGGGAGGGGGGAGGGGGGGTCAACAGTCAGAGGGCAAAGGGGGGTACAGTGACTCAGTTACTGGGCTGGACTTCAGAGCCGGGGAGAGAGAGAGAGGGGGGGGGGGGGGGGCGCTGGCATGGAAATGACAGACAGGGAAGAGGGGGGGGGGGGCGGTGGTGAACAGGGGGAGCATGTGGAGTGGCTGTGAGAGACGGAGAGAGCGCGGGGGGAGAGGGTGAAAGAGAATCGGGCACAGGGAGGCACAGTGAAGTCCCCTCTTCCTGTCTCCCTCTCTCCCCTGGGCGGCGGCTGGTGCCTCCACTTCCTGGTGCCCGCATAAGGGAAGGGGGGAGGCGGGGGAGCAGCGATGGGGCATGATTGTAAACAGTCCCTCGAAAATGTGGCTCAGTGTAAATAAGAAACGTTAGGTCTGACTAGGAATACAACGTAAGGATTGTAGAGAGGCAACATAAGGTAGGCTATTTATAATATGTATATATATATATATATATATATATTCATATTATATATATATATATATATATATATATATTATTGTGTTCATTATCCTACATTAGATCGCAAGTATAATGTTTCTATTGGAACTGACAGTGCATCAAGACCTGTGACAATTTGCCTAAAGCAACCACACACACACACACACACACACACACACACGCGCGCATGACTTTGGTGCCCTCACCTCACTCCAGCACAATGCATCTTAATGTGGTCCGTGAATGGGTAAAGCCTGCGTTGGGCGGAAAATGATGGGGTGAATTATTCATGACTGACAAGGCTTTCTCCTCAGGCGGCGTCTGACGCTCCCTGCTCTCTGGTCCTGTGTTCCTTCCACAGGGGTCCTCTCTCTCTCTCTCTCTTTCTTCTCTTCCCCTCCCTCCCTCCTCCTCCCTCCCTCCCTCCTTTCTCTCCCTCCCACTCTCCACGGCGAACGCCTCGCGCTGGCGTCGGCCGGGGAGTGTGTGCGACGCGAGGAGGACGGTGACGGTGGGGTCCTGGCGGGGGGGAGAGAGAGCGCCGAGCCGCCCACGCCAGCGCCTGCCTGCTGCAGTGTGTGTGTGCGTGCGTGTGTGGTCACCGAGCCTTGCGAGAGTGTGGACACTTCCTGAGAAGCGGCAGCAAAGGCGGTCGGACGTGGAGCGCCTCGCGCGCGGAGAGCAGGGCGCGGGGCGAGAGCTGCAGAGTCAGTCGGTGTGGGTCCAGACAGAGCCACGTAGCACCGAGAACATGTGAAGGGCGGAAACTGCCACTTAAAAAAATAAAAGGCGAGACGCCCATTAAATGACTCAAGTCGCGTTATTAGCCGCCACACGGCGTTCTCGACGCAGAGCGAGAGAAGAGGGAGGAAGGGTGCTTTTTCGAGAGAGAGAGAGAGTCCTGAGCGGGCGCTCTTAAACGGTGTGATTCAGCAGTGTGTGACATCCTGCCCCGGCCTGTATCCTGCCAAAACAGGAAGGAGAGGCGCTCATGGAGCGCAGCTAATGACATGCAAATGCGTTTCCCTCCCCCAGGTAACTGCTGATGGACTGACACGGATTCAGCCATCTCAGGCATTTCGGCTGTGAGATCACAACGCATAATAGAACATTTTTGGAATCGCGTCATGTCTCAGGGCAACGGAGAACAAGTAAACAGAGGAGGGAGAAAAAAAAAATGTCTCCTTGGCGGGACTCGGTGGCTGACTTTACGATGGCTTGCTTGGGAGAACAACACGGCCATGTTGCTCTCTGTCTCTCTCTCTCTCAGGCAACTCTGAAGAGGCTCGTCACAGGTTTTCTCCCTCATTTTGTTTCTGGGTCTGTGTGTCCCCGTGTATTTGCCCTGGATGCGTGTGGCTGTGTTTTGCCCTTTGTGTGTCTGTTTGTGGGTGTGTGTGTCTATGTGTGTGTGTGTCTGTGTGTGTGTGTCCGAGTCTGTGTGTGTGTGTGTGTGTGTGTGTGAGTGTGTGTCTCTGTGTGTGTGTCTCTGTGTGTGTGTCTCTGAGTGTGTGTCTCTGAGTGTGTGTCTCTGAGTGTGTGTGTGTCTATGTGTGTGTGTGTGTGTGTGTGGAGCTGACCGCTGCTCATCTTCCAACCTGCCGGCTGGGTGCTGAGAGCCCATCTGACACAGTCAGAAGACATTACCCTGCTTATTATTCCTGCGGAGGCCGGCCGCCTCGGAGCTCCACCTTCACACAAAGAGGAGCAGGCAGCCATGATGAATGAGAGGAGACTCCAATGATAAGAGAGGACGCTGGCCTCACCGCCCGCCCGCCCTGCGCCGCCACAGGAAGCGCAAGCGCGTCACCTCGCGGCAGAGGCCCCCCAATTAAGACAGCTACCCCCCCGTACCCCCCACTGAAGTTAGCCCCCCTTGCTGTCTGTGAGGCTCCTCCGCTTTATTTCAGACAGAATTACAAGGCCTCTTTACAAGGTCTGGCACTCACCGCTAGACACTTAAAAACAGTTAACCAGACGCTTTGACTCGTCGCCATTGTTCCGAAACACGTCCTCAAGAGCGTAGACACGCTTTATGCGTTTGTCAACAAACGATGGCTCGGCATTAAACACTGAGCCGACTCCAGGAGTTACTTTACACCAGGCTTAAAATTGCTGAGTTGTACACGGCCTCGAAAAGATTAACCGTGTATGAATGTCTGCAGTTTCTCGTTTTAAATACACACAATGCAAACATTTTTGCCGTGCCAGACTTAGTCTAAACAGGGGTTTGACGCCAGACACTTCGGTAAACACCACAAGCCTAGTCTGCCTGACGTATTGGACAATGAACTTCAGACACCTGACCAGCAGACTGTGCCCGCCCCCCCTCCCTCCGTGTCCCTTAAGCCCCCCCAGACAAAACAACTGATCACTCTCCTCCCTCCCCCTCCCCCCCCCCCCCCCGACGACTCCAAAAACACACGCTCTCACACTCGAAAAAAGCGGCAGACACGAACCGCTCCCCTTGAAAGACACGACAGAGGGTGAGAGACAGGGGCTCAAGCCGGGGGGGCTCGCGTTCTACCCGGCAGGGCCAATCGAAATCCAGCTCACCGCGCTCTCCGGGCGGGGCTATTCAAAGAAGACTTACCGGCTCCTTTTCCCAGAGGACCCTTAGGCGGCCCTCAGTCCGTCTCCCGCCGACAAACATCTTCCCGTCCTCCCTGGGGACCTCGGACCAGACTCAATCAGTTTATCATCAATAGGCGCAGGCCCGCGTGCCCCCTTCCCTCCCCTCCCGTCCCCTCCTCACCGAACCAGTCTAGCGCTCCCCATCTGGAGGGGGGCGAGATCTTCTCACAATTAGGGGCCATGCCCTCTGACCCCTCCCCCCCCCCCCTCCGACCCCTGCAGCCACCCAGGCCCTGAGAGGGTCTCTGGTCTGGGAAAAAGTCACACGGCCATGTCTGACTTAAGTCTCCAGAAAACCGACTGATTGTCCGAATCTCTTTCTTTTTAAAAAGGGGGGGGGGAGGGGTACTGATGTACGACAGATACCCGAGAAGCTAATCCCTTAAAGGGAAAGTCCCTGCGCCGCCGGCTTGGCCATTGTTGTGGTCGTGAAATTGAAACGTCACTGATCGAGAGGGGGCGGGGGGTTGACTATGAGAGCTGGTCAGATACACAGACCCCCCCCCCCCATCCCCTCTGCTGCCCTTTCTGCCCCAGACGCTTGTCTGGGAATGAGGTCATGACTCTCCCATACCCCCCCCCCCCCCACCACCACAGACCCCACCCCCGATACACACACACAATGGGGCTGCAGTGTTGGGTGTCCTGCACTGGCCCTGGTCCCAGGAGCAGGCAGGCTGGCCTCCGCGGTCCCTGTCAGAACAGACGCTATGCTGGGCTGCAATCACCCCTCCCCCCTCCCCCCCCCCCCCCCCCCCCCCCGCCCCACCATTGATCACTGCTCCAGACGAATCCTCTCTCCTATCCCCCCCCCCCCTCCTCCGGCCCACGCCCCACCGACACAAAACATCCGAGGGCCTTGACAATGACAATTCCCCCCCCCCATCTACGGTCATCCCAGGTTTCAATGGCTCTCAAACCGACTGATTACGTTGGATGGTTTTGGCAGTAGGGAGAGCTGTCCCCTGGTCTTCCTGGTCGGGGAGTCGGCCTGGCTAGCTCTCCTCGGATGACTGAGCAGCCTAGCAAACTGATATCATTGGAGTTAAGTGAACAGGGGTCCTTTTAAGGGGCCAGGGAAGCACACTGCAATCTACAGAGCTGGTCAAAAACGAGGGGGAGAAGGAAGGGAGGGAGGGATGACCAGAACGATGAGAGCTAAGGGGCTAAACTCAAACTAAGTGCAGGGTTTGAAAGACAAATTGTAAAGGACCCGCGTCTTTACAGAAACGACAAGAGGGAAGAAAGGAAGAAAAATATAGAATGTCGGACATTTTTTATTTTATTTTTTGCCAGAAGTGAAAAAAGGCAGGATTCCATTGAGGGTAAACAAAAGCACGGGATTGTGAGCGGGGTGGAAAAAAAGGAGAGCAAAAAAGGAACTTTTCTGTTACAATTAGTTCTGATGAGCAGGTCTGCTTGGCAGCCCACCATTGAGGGTCTATTTATAGGCATGGCTTCAGGAGGAAAACCTGTGATGCAGCCATGCACATCACAACGAGGGGGCTGGAGGAGGCGAATGTCCCTCTGCCGGCCCAGTATACATGTGTGTGTGTGTGTGTGTGTGTGTGTGTGTGTGTGTGAGCGAGGGCAAAAGGGGCCTTGGCGCGTTGAGGGTGCTCACGTAATCGTGGGGCCGGGGCACCACCTATCCATTCGCACGGGCACTCACTCTCAAGTGCTCTTAGAAAATCCCCCCCCCCCCCCACCCCCCGCCCCTCTCTCTTCACGAGTCCAGCGCAAGCGCACCGCACTCCAGCCCAGTGGAGGAGTGAACGCTCCCACACCTAACCCCTCCTTCCCGTCTCCCTCGTCCTCCTGGCCGACGGTTGGTTGAGCAGAGGTGCCTCCACTTCCTGGTGCCCAAATAAGGGTAGGGGGGGAGCAGGAGGAGGGATTGGGGAGGAGGGGGGGGGGGCATAATTGTAAACAGTCTCTTGAAAAAAAATACAAATAATTGCTCAGTGTAAATAAAAAACAAAACAAAAATGGTGTCCTCATGACCAAAAAGAAAACAAAAGAAAAGGAAAAAAAGGCCATTTCGTTTCACCTTATCATCTCTGGCCCTGTAATTCACAGCGCGAGGCGGCAACCATTACGCCACGGCGCAGACGCCGAAATGACCTCAGCCCCCAAACATTAATACCGACGTGGGCTCGCAGCGGATGCCGCCGCGTCGGTTTGAAAGACGGGCCGAGCGAGTGAAAGACGGCCTGCCCGGGGAGGAAGAGGAGGGGGGCTCTTTGGGGAATGCGTCGAGCAAATGTTTAAAGCAGACAACGTGAAAGGAAAAAGGGGGAGTGGGCAGGAGTGTGTGGGGGGGGGGGGGAAATGTCAGGGAGAAACATTTACCAAGAAACTAACATGGACCGCCTCTAAAATATTTAGAGGGGAGAGCGCCGGTGACTGCAGAGGGGTAACTGAACACAACACACTGAGAAAACCGCACGCGCGCGCGCGCTCGCTCGCGCGGTAACACCTTTGAGAGCACCGTGTTCGCTCTGAGGCATAACCAGTAACCCGGAGACAGGTGTCGTCCGTTTGCGGGCTGAAGTCTTAAAAGGGGAGGCCATTTTAGGGTATGGGAGCGAAGGGAGCTAGCCTGGCAGGGGGAATGTATAATTAGCAGGAGGAGTGTAACTTGATAACAGAAAAGACAATACATGGGCCAAAATAAGCGGAGCACAATAACAGATGTCCTCATTTGTCACTCAGGACCCCCTCCCCCCCGCTTCCCTCCAGAGCCATCAGACAAGATTGTCACCAGGAGCACGAGTGGGGGGGGGGGGGGGAGGGCCAAAAATATCCTCAACAGCTACACAGATAAGGGCCCCCCCACCCGCTCTCTCCAGAACAGATCAGAAAGGAGAAGCCTACTTCCTGAACGGTGGGGAGCTGGGCAAAGCACAGGGAGTCTCCCTCGCCCTGGCCCTCTTTCTCACATACCTGCAATAACACACACACGCGCACACACACTCCACGCGCGCACACACACACGCAGTAGGGGCCTGGTCCCACAGCGGGATCCCCCACCAGCCGCAGTGAAGGTGAAGGCAGCCCAATGCCAAGACTATATATACACAGCAATTTGTTACCGCGGAAAAACCCATCTGTTTCTCCGTAGCGCCGCTCTCAGAGGGCGAATTACGGCCAGCGCTCGACATAAAACATCCATTTGAGCCATCAGCTATTCATAATTTCAAATCAGTATCGAGCACCGGGGCTTTGCCGGCAGGCAGTGCGACAGACGGCTCTTTGGCGTCGCCCGGGTCCTAGCGACCAGGGAGCCGAGAAGCAGCGCACACGAAAAAGAAAAAAAAATCCAAACCCGTTTAAATGTTTAATTGACGACGGCAGTTGTCGGGGCCGACGGAAATTACAGCCACCCCAAAGATCTCTGATTATTACAGGTTATTGAAATGAGTCTTTGACATGGAATCATTTCGATCCCTTTTTTCCCCTCCTTCTTGGCAGGCTTCTGGGAGGACGGAAGCGGCGTGTCCAGCTCTCAAACACCAACAGAGGAAAAGACTTGGAGGTGTTGGCAGTGAAATAAGCAGAAAGATCTGCAGCTTGGTCAAACTGTACGTTCCGGGCGAGTGTTATTAAGGTTCTAGTTCGAGGTGCGAGTAGTCCCGACGGTATTAGCAACACAATATTAATGCACTGCTTATAGCAGGCCTACATTTGTCCATGAATTTCTGTCCTAGTGGAAGTTGCGATTAAGTATTCTTCTTTAGACAGAAGGGATGTGTGAGGCAGAGGGGTTTTTGACAGCATGAAGGGGGTATGAAAAGCTCCACGTTCGCTGGTGCTTGAAAACCATTAAAAGGCATAAAAGGGTCCATTGGTAATGGAAAACGTTGTGTAAATCTTTCACTAGCACCTCCAGAGATCTCCTGACACACACACGCACACACACACACACACTCGCACACACACGCACACACACGCAGTCACGCTCACACACACGCACACCTATAGGAGGGAGGTTCCTAGGTCGGGGCTTAGTGCGTGTCCCTGAGCAACCGGGAGTTAGCCGGCTAAGTTGCCAAGCTCTTTCACGAAGGTTAAATTTATGCGTTTCTGAGGTCAGGAGGGGGGCTACAGTGGCAGCCAGGGCTTATTCTTGGCAGTCGAGCCCTGACCTTGTGTGTGTCTTTGGGAGGGAAAAAGGGGAAGTGTGTGTGTGTGTGTGTGTGTGTTGGAGAAAGTGCGCTTTGGAAGAAGTGCGTGTGAAAAAAGGAAAAGTGGTGCGTGTGTGTGTGTGTGTGTGTACACATACAACAGCAAGTTCAAAAACATTGCTCCCCTACCAAGTTTACCCAGTAATTCTGAGGATCTGCACCTTGAGACCTGCCTAATAGGTAAGCCAGTAGAAGTGTCTGAATGACCATTTCAGCACACTCTGCACTTTCCCCCGCCGAACGCTCCTTATTTACCACCAAACTAAATGGTCCGAGGGGTGCTCCGAGGAAATGGAGGAGAGGGCTTTCAGAAACCTCCGAGGACTCTCCTAAATTGGGCACCAGGAGAGAGAGAGAGAGAGGGCCGAGAGAGAGAGAGAGAGAGAGGGCAGAGAGAGAGAGAGAGCTCAAAAGTGAGAGGCGGGAGAGCGAGACAGGGCCGAGAGAGAAAGGGGCAGAGAAGGAGAGGGGTAAAATGAGAACGGCGGTAGGAGGAGGAGGAGGAGAGAGAGAGAGCGTAGGAGTCGGGAGCGTCTTCAAGTTAAGTAAGAGAAGCTGGAGGCAAAAATATCCAAAAGACAGAACAGAGAGAAAGAGCGAGAGAGAGAGGGGGGAGAGAGAGAGAGAGAGGACGAGAGAGAGAAGGAAAGAGGAGGGGGGGCTCTTCTCTCTTACCCTAATGTCACCCCTACGAGGAGGAGGCGGGTGGTGTGGAGGAGGGGCGGGGGGGGGGGGGACTTAATAAGCAGGGAGGGGGCCTAGGCCGGGACTGGAGCCCTGGACTCCATTAGAGGGTCACGGCGTGGAGGCCGCGAGGGCCTGCGAGGGGCCGCGAGCGCCCAGAACAAACAGAGTAAACACATTAACGTCACTCTTCGCGTCCACGGATGGCTGCATTCACAGACAGTGACTCATCAGCACAGTAATGAGAAACGGCGCAGTAGAGGGAGGAGGAAGAGAGGAGAGGAGGAGGAGGAGGAGGGCCAAGGCTGGCACACACACTCACACATACACACAGGCTCCTCACACACACACACACACACACACTCCTCAGCGTGTATTGTACTCTCATAGTCTAAACACACTTATGGATGTTTTTCAGGGTTCCCCCCCCCCCCTCGTCTGTGTTCATGTAGGCCGCCACACACACACACACACACACACACACAAGCTGGACAAAGGCACACACCTCCTCGTGACGCACCGCCACACAGCCAAAGCAGAGCCCGACAGCCCACTGCGAGAGGCTTCAAGGAGCGTTCGCGTGTGCCGACCCATCGACGGAACCGTGCGTGCCAACGCCGGCTCAGACACATTCGCACACGCTGCTAATGCTAGGGTTAGGTGTCAGAGAAAAGGACGGCGCTTTTACAGCAATACCAGGGAGAATTTCTCTAACCTACTTAGCAACCGGCATGGCCGCTGTTAAGAATAGAAAGCTAGTTTGTTATACGAGCCGACTTATAGGTTACGGCGTCATATACTGAATATGACTGAGCGTGTGACATTACATTAACACAAGGCACACATACGCGCGCACACCTGATATTTCCCTCGAGTCGTTCCTGAAAATAAGCCTGGAATAACAGAGGCCTAAATATAAAAACAACGTTGTCAGGCTGCAACGACTAAACCTGTAGCCACATGAAGGAAAGGCTGCGGCCATTTTGTTGGCATGTTTCACTCTCAGCCACCCCCTCCCCTCTTCTCCGTTTAGGCCAAGCCCTATATCAGTCCTATATTAGGTGCAAAAAGTCCTTGGACTGTTCCCCAAACCAAAACGCAGGTGTATAATCATAGCAGTGGTCAGTGGAAAATTTCGTCTGAGTTTTCCAACAGCGAGAAACAATATTATCATTCGCAATAATAGTTCATGTATTCAGCACAGAACCCAAAATTCCATTACATCCACAAGCAAACAAGGGTGGCATTGAGTCATGCATTTAGGCTAAAAAAAGTATGGCACTGGTCCTCGAATGCTAACTTTATTTCCTCACATACACATTAGTATTAGGTCTCAAACGAGGGAGAGACAGAGACAGAGAGACAGAGAGACAGAGACAGAGAGACAGAGAGAGAGAGACAGAGAGAGAGACAGAGAGAGAGACAGAGAGAGAGACAGAGAGAGAGACAGAGAGAGAGAGAGAGAGAGAGAGAGAGAGAGAGAGAGAGAGAGAGAGAGAGAGAGAGAGAGAGAGATCAGAGGCAACAGATACACCCATCACACTCTACGACCCTGAACCGGTTCCAGCCCGAGAGCTACCTTGAAGTGGTTCGCCCATGTCCTTGCTCAGTAAAACTAACCCTGCAAAACGATCCCATCAGCAATACAATTCCTATACCCCCCCCAAAAAAATAAAAATAGACTGCTAACTTGCTAAAAAAACACCTTTGCTTGGTCCCACTTCAGATTCCAAACTTTTGACCACGTGTCCTTCGCAGGGAGTTGGAGGAAGAGGAGGGGTGGAATAGTTCCAGTTCTCGGAAAGTCAGGCTGTTGGGAGAGTTGGCGGTGACTTTCAGTCAAACGACCGCAGATTTTTACACATTCTCTCCTCCGAGGTAGAGCACTTGTGTGACTTTTTCGGCAGCCCACCCGAGGGGCCCTTTAGTCGCCTGTGTTTCATGCTAATGGGTTCTGAAGAGCCCTCCCAACAGAGACACTGCATTTAGCACAGTAATAATCGCTGCGACCTTGAACTCTGTGACGCGCATATTTCATTTAGGGGAAACGGGAGGATGGATGTATCGCGCCTCTATACGATACGTTTTTTTTTGTCTTTTTACACATTAGTATTGCGTGCATTCGAAGACATCACTTTTTGATTATTTCCCTTCTAAAAGATTGGACGGATTGGTCTTTATCTGATAAGATGACAAGATGTCTTTCAACCTGTACGATGCCTGCACGTCAAATGTCAAGATACCCACTGGGCCAAGATACACACACACTGAACGCTAAAAATCCACCAGTGGTAGGTGTGGGCATAGCTGTGTGTGTGTACGCAGTGTGCTGTACTGCAGCCAACTTTATGGGAAGTGTTTAATGAGCGTGTGGGGGGGGGTGGTGGTGGTGGTGGGGGGGGGGGGGTGCAGCCTCAGCACCCAGGGTAACGTGAGATGGGGGGCGCGGGGGGGGGGGGGGGGGGGGGTAACGGCGCTAAGGCCAGACTCCAGTTGAACACCTAATCCACCATGCTGAGTGACTGACCTGGGGAGCCGTGGAGAGAGAGAGGGAGAGAGGGGCAGAGAGAGAGAGAGGGGCAGAGAGAGAGGGAGAGGGGCAGAGAGAGAGGGAGAGAGAGAGCGAATGAGGTAGGAGAAGGAAGAAAGATGGTCAAAAGACTGGGAACGGAAGACGAGATTGAAACCAGGCAATAAGGTGAAATGACTCGAAATAGCAGGCAAGAAACAACGATAAAGAGAGAGAGAGAGAGAGAGAGAGAGAGAGAGAGAGAGAGAGGGGGGGGAGAGAAACAGACGAGGGGAGAAGGGGAGAGGTCTGCCGCTTGTTGTCAGTATAGGGAGGCGAAGGGGGGAGGGATTGGGGGGAGCAGTGATGAAAAGCACAGGAAAGGCAAGCGGACTGTTGACTGGCTGTAAGAGGAGCCTGTGTAAATAGAGCCTTCGCCGGAGGAGGGCCGCGCCAGTGGTGACGCGCTGTGCGTGTGTGTCAGGAGTGTGTGTCAGGAGCCTGTGTGTGGGGGGGGGACACACACACACACACACGACCCTGACGAAAGCCCTGAGTGACAGAAGCCAGCCTCCCCTCCCTCCCGCCTTGAAACCCGATGCCCGGGCAAGCCCATGGCTCCCGCCTCTCGACCACCCAGCGAGGGAGACGTCGAGCGACACCGAGGAGGAGGAGGAGGAGACGAGGGGGGAAAAAAAAGGATCGAGGATGTGACCGCAAAAGTACATGTACACGTAAACACGCGCGCACGCACGCCAGACACAAGAGACACACTTGCTCGGTGGGGATACAGAGACACGCACACACACACACACACACACACACCAGCAGACAGACTCGGAGACGTACACAAAAACAAAGCCACCAAAACTAGTCATTAAAAAAAAGACAAATTACAGCCCGGGATTAACATAAAATGGCACTTTCAGACAGACAGGCAGGCTTGGCGGAACATTTCTCACAAAGGCACACCGTTCCCTCTGGGTTTTGGAATTCGTGCTTCAATCCTAACACCTACATATTCGGGCGCACGCTTTGTGTGCCGGGTGCGAAGTTGCCTGAATACTTTTCCTGACAATCTGCAAATAACAGCTTTAGGCCTCCGCACTCAATCAGACAGGATGAGAATGGAACAAATGAAGAATTAGAACAGCGCAGGAACAAGATGAAAACTACAGTTCCCTGACGTGCTCCTCTGCAGACGGCTACACCAACACTTCCATTAACAACCAAAAAATGGATAGGGATCGTTTTCACAGAATGTGTGTGTGCGCGGGCATTTGTCAGCGGGCCTTATCTTGACCAGAGCGACTATGAACACTGAAATGGGGGTGGGGGATTGATAGGGGAGCTGGTTTAAGGGAGAACCGGGTTCGGGGGGTTAGGGGTATGGTGGTGGGATAGGGGGGGGGGGGGGGGGGGGTGAAGGGGGGGGGGGGTTGACAGATCTGCTGTCATCAGTGCAGACACAGGAAGACGGATGGGCCCGCGAGCCCCTAGGCATGCTGGGATACAGGGAGGTGCGAGGGGAGGGGAGGGACTGAATTCCAGAGGGAGAGCTCTATTCCCCACTCCTTGTCTGTCTAATGGCCTTGTGCACAGCAATCATGCCCCCCTTTACACACACACACACAGACACGGAAAGCAAGAGGAGGGAGGGGGTGGGGGCGGGGGTGGGGGAGGGGGTGGGGGTTACACAGAGCCTAGCGAGAGCATATCCAATTCCCGCTTCTCTAATCGCTTGATCTGGAGTCTATACTTGGGGCCCCCTTCCTCCTCATTTGGATTCAGTGCTCCCTGGCCACCCTGTCCAGCACGGAGAGGCCAGCTAAGATGTACCATCCACCGCCACTCTGGGCTGCTCTAATGTTCCCTCGCTTCTACCGAGTTCTATCACGTCTGTGTTTTTTATTTTTTATTTACCACCCCGGGCCAGCTCTGGGTCACCGCTACCCCGCCCCCCCCCCCCCCCCAAAAAAAACATGTGTTTTCAACGTTGAGTGGGTGGTGCTCTTCAGTACGTAAAGCTACCATCCACAACTCTGGTGCTAATAGCATGTGTGTGTGTGTGTGGGGGGAAAGAAAAAACACCCTTATTGTGCGACAATGGTTTCTTCCATTTGGGATTAACGGCCCCACAGTTCCTGACTCCCCGACAGGAAACAGAGGCCTAAAACGACCCTCTGGTGGAGCCGAGCCTTAAATTAGCCCCCATTCTGTTGCAGGGCGGCCATGTCTGCCCTGGTATCCTGTGTGTCTCCCAGAGTACCACGTCCTGGCTTGGGCAGCACCCAGGCTGGCGTGCCCCCCGACGATGCCCCATCCAGCGGCACCCTCCACCGGCCCCCTCCAGCCCTCCAAAAAGCGCCTCTTTATTTCCCAGAGTGCCGCTGGAAAAGCAGCTAGCTAATCACAGGGCTCCGAGTGGAAGAGGGGATGGCATGCGCTCAACTCCTGTCAGTTCCACTCTTCCATCAAGCGTAGCATTAGCTGACCAGATGGACCAAATCCTCGAGGCAGATATGCAATGTACCAGTGCATTAAACAAGTGAGCTTAAAAAAGATAGAATGATGGGGAGGGGAGGAAGGGGAGAATGCTCAAAAGGAAATGGTTGGGACTTTTTTTTGTCGTCGTTGTATCCGCAGTGTGTCGCGTTTGAATTTTTTGGCCCAGTCATCCAGGCGCCATCAGGTATGGAGGCAAGCTTGGCGCATTAAGCCCCAAAATGGCCGCTCCGTGACAGGGAGAGATATTATCTATAGGGATATACTATTGCCTGACCTGAAACTGACTCCCCCCAGGCTTAAAGCTTCACACCTCCAAGGCCAAAGGGTTAGAAGCTCATTCTCGGCTAAGAGCACCTATCTCCCCCACACTCTGGTCTATGGGAAAGGCCGTATATTCATCTGCACAACAGAATCATTCAAACCCGATTAGATCATTGCCCCGTAATCTTTCAATGTGTCGTGACATATTGGGAAGAAAAAAAACGCGGAACATTTAAGAACACTGTACTCTTGTGAGAGCATTGCTCGAGGTAATTGTAATAATTAATGATATATTAAATGTGATTGTGAGGTTGGGGGTTTGGCTGGGGAGCTGGGGGAGGGTAATGGGAGGGTCCTTCGTGGGAAAGTTCCATAGGGATTAGCTATATTATCTGGGCCATTTCCATTCCTTTTGGGGTCTTACGGGAGAGCAGGAATTCAGATTTACAGCCCTGACGTTTGAGGGGAGGGAGGAAGAGGGGCAGGGATGAGGCCCCCTCGGCTTCAGACAAGAGGGGAAATGATGGAGGGTGGGGGTCAGGTTGAGAGGTCACTCTCTTGTGTGTGGGTGTACCTCACTGACGCCACGGCTTTGCGTCCCTCGCACACACACACACGGCCATCGCAGACACACACACACGGCCCTCGCACACACACAGGTCCGCAGACTCACTGATCATACTCTAACACATATACATACTGTTCCGTTACTGTTCTGACGGACTCACTCGCCCCCATTCACTTTACCATGGCTTAACATACAGCGTGAATGTGGCGGAAAATGCTAATCGCATAGCGCTAACTTAATAAGTTCATTCTTGACTGTGCTTCTTTGTGTGTGTGTGTGTGTGTGTGTGTGTGTGTGTGTGTCTGAGAAAGTGTGTGTGTGAGAGTGAGTGAGTGAGTGTGTGTGTGCAGTGAGTGTGTGTGTGTCTGCGTGTGTGAGTGTGTGAAGGCTCCAACACTGCAGTCCCTGTGTGGGTCTGCCTGGGTCCTGTCGTAGGGGGACGTTCCCTCACTGTATCCCATCCCCCCCCCCCCCCGCCAAGGCGCTGTGTGGGAGACAAGACCACGTCACTCCGACACCCCCCCCCCCCACCCCCATCCTCCCACCAAATTCCACAGTCAGCCTGGATTACCGAGCCCGCCTCTGAAATCAATAGTGGAGGTTTTTTCGAAGGCGGAGTGAAGGGGAGGGAGGCGTCGACGGGCTCGCGGTTCGGTTGCTCTCCTCTCGTTCGCCGGCTCGTCTGGCTGGTAAATATCCCCACGTCGTGTTAAACAGGAGGGCTATAATTAACTGTGCGAGACGCCAGTCAGCCGGGGTTGGGCGCCGTGCCAACGGATCAGCCCTAATTACTATATTCACTTTGTCAGGAACGCTCACTTTGCTGCTCCCTCTGATAGGGCCTGGCAGGCCTCTGAAATCCCCCGGCACTGCAACAGCACATTTCTCAGGCAGGCAGACGGGGGCCGCACAGGCTCCCAGTCGCAGGGTGATGGAAGGATGGGTGGGTGGAGGGGGTGAGCTACTGCTGAGCAGAGGGCCCAAAATGGCTGCCGAAAGCCTTCTGAGGACCACATCAAGTGAGCACAGAAAGAAAAGAAAAAAAGGAAAAAGAAACAAAAAAATGAGAAGCCGACAAACACGATTTTTGCTCTTAGCTGCCAAGATTGATTTTCTTCTATTGATCGGTTATGCATATTGAGCTTTTTTTGAAATACCACAAGTCTGGGTGCTTTGAACTGGATCTAGCCATCTCATGTTCGGCCTACTCTGATTTCAGATAAAGAGAAACAACATTCTAAAAACAGAAATGTCTGGTTGCTCCCATCCACAGAGAACGCTCAAGTAGCGTTTTGCAGTGTCCAACTGGCTGATTTTATTGATGTTGTTGAGTAGGAGGAATGGTATTTTTTCGCACGGTCTGTAAACACCCTTTTAATATGCAAACGGCTTCTGGTCGTGATTAAATACTTGGAATTGAGTTCCTATCAAAAGGCCAACTTAGGCCGGCTAAGGTATTTACATGTGGTGAAATGCACTGACAAATATGTTTGGGAAAGAAGATAAAAAAATAGAAATAAAGTACAAAAATCGGCCGCCGCTATCAATGCTTCTAATACATGACCAAAGTGGAAATATGTGAGCTGAAGAGGAGGGGGGGGGGTGAATATGGCTTTATTTAAATAGTTTTACTGTGGAAGCGGCTCAAACAGCCATTTCAGAGCAGTTTATCAGACTAAAGCCTCTTTCACACTCCCAGCCCCAACTGTCCACACACAGGCGAATCACACTCGGAAGCCTGTTTCAACACGGGTCCGCTGTGGCCAGGGAAGGATAAGGATCAGTAGCATACGTGGGCACATTCACGGGGCACCACTGTGGGACGCTTGATAGCTAGGAGATATAATTGCAGTGCGGCGCACGTTAGCGTTCCAAACAGCTAGTTGCTTGTCAAGCGCAGGGGCGTTCGGCTGGGCCTACGACTAAGATACTGGGACAGGAGGGGTGGAGACTAAAATGATACCGTGCCCTGCGTCAAAATGTATTTTAAGCTACACGGCGATGTGTTTAAAGCATATTCGTTTGGATACGGACTGGACAAATACACTATCCTGTCGGTCGAACGAAACAGAGGGAACCCTATAGAAAAAGGAACAGGCGTTCAAAGCCCATTTCAGGTTCAGAAAAAGAACCAGAGCTGACGGCCATTAGAAGAAACAGTCACTTGACAGAGGTCGCCCACTCCTCTCAGTTCTGCCCCCTCTCTCTCTCTCCTTTGGTAACTTTCGCTCTCTGGTTGATGGAAACCAGTAGGTCAACCTGACAACAGCAATTACGAGTCCTCCCCATACCGTGAACAGGATGGATGGTTATACTCCCCATGTCCGACCAAAGGGCTTCTTACGTCGCGAGGCAAATATCAAACCCAAATATCATCTGACAAACCGAAAAGGGCCGAGTCAAAACCCCCTGTCACATTCACATGACCCTCCTCCATGCAGATTTGTCTGGAATGGTTCAATTTCGAGTCCTTCCGTCTTTATCAAAGACCTGCGTCCCTGAATTCAAGGTTTTAATAGCAACACCGACCTTGATGGGAGGGGGGGGGGGGGAAGAAGAGAAATTCTGTGAATATTGGAGAAAATGTTACTTTCAACACAAAGGAAGGACATGTCTCTTTAAGAAGTTACTGTTCGGGGCTGAACATATCGGGTGTTTATCAGACAGAGACAAATAGCAACACTGTACAGCCATGAGGTCAAGCAGTGCTGGAAACCCCCACTCTGTCTTTACACTACCTGTTCCATGTTATCATTCCACATACACGGCTAAATGAAGGACCGAGAGGACTGTGGACTCGTGAATTACAGAGATTAATACATCAGACGACTCCCGAATCCAACCTCAATTTCAAACCACTTAGACGTTATCAGGGACAAAGCTTTAACTGAAAACGGCTGTAATCAAAACCGTCTTCTGACTTTTCACACCAAAAAAAAAAAAACTGGTTTACTTGGCGGAAGTCAATTCGACCCCGGCAGAGTGTGCGTTCAGAGGTGAAACCAAGGGGCCCTCCAAGACCCTGCCGAAGAAGAGACACTCAGCACTTAAGAGAGGGGCCAGGCGATGGCTGCCTCTCCCTCTGAGGGAGATGAAACAGTACAGTGAGTTAGCAACCTCGAACCCCCTCTGAACAGAGCAGTAATTAAGGTAGCTTTCCAGCTCCGAGCGACAGAGGGGATGAAATTTCCACCCCTCCGCCGGAACCCCTTGATGTTTTGTACCTTGGGTTCTGGGCCCGATTCTGGCAACCAGATCATTTTTTTTCTCTTTTTTTTTTCTTTTCTCTCTTCTCCCTCTCGCTCTCCCTTTCTCTCTCTCTCTCTCTCTCTCTCTCTCTCTCTCTCTCTCTCGTACAGAATTCACAGAATCCCAGAGAACATGGCCTCCAAGCCAAAACCCCAGCACGATTAATTTAGTAACGGGTTATTAAGCTCAAACATAAATTGCAGCTCTGGACGGTTTAAATGGAAAAGAAGCCTGATTTATTGGTGAGCCGGAGACAAAACAGGTTTTTATTTTCCATTTATTCATCAACACTCGTTGGGGAGTGGTAACTCGGCAGGAATTTTCGAACGAAAAAGGAAGAGAGAAGGGAAAAAAGTTTGAAAGAATAAAAGGGGGAGGGGGGGGGGGGGGGGCAGTAGTGAAGGCTAGCAGCAATCAAAACGGACCAATTGGAAGAAGGCCCCAACACAACGAACATGGCATTATCACACACAGCTCTCCCTTGGAAAAGAGCACACTTGTTCACGTCGAACTCAACATACTCAACCTCAGATGTCACAGAGTCGCTTCTATATCACCCCCTGTATCCATATATCGGTTATTGAACTTCACAACGTTATTCATCAAGGGATCCCCGGAGCAGTCCACATTACACAGCCACCGAGAGGCCCAATAAAAAGAGAAACTCGGACACAACACCACACCTGATAGACGTGGCGTTCCTTGCGTTATGTCGCTATAGTCACTTCAACAACGGCAGTGTCGCACCGGCGTCTCAGGCCTTAACGCGGCGAGCTGGCTCGTCATTCTTTCGACAGGCTAGACTTCCGAACCTGCTTTCGTGCCCCTCATTGCTTTGCAGGCCGAGTGGTTTGTGGCGTTCCTTGCATGACTAAGGCGACTTCTGAGGAAGCCACTGGCCCCGCGTGCCCCTCGATATGTCTGCAGCAACGGCACTCTCAACTGCTCCTCGCTGGAGGAACCACCTGCCGTCCGGTCTGGCACAGAGCCACCGACCGACCCTGGAAACTGTCTGGCCCGCTCTCAAGAGCCTCGGAGAACGGAAAGAGGCAGGGAATTTTTGGTCTTCACACACACTCGTCCACGCTCTCTGGGGTACTGGGTCAAACATAACTAATGGGTTTGTATGTACCACAGGACAATAACCTTCAGCATATATATATATATATATATATATATATATATATATATATATATATATATATCGTTTTTTAGAGAAGTGAGCAAAAAAAGACTTTTTAGGTTTTAATGACCTTTTGGCATTGGAGTTATCAAATAAGCTGAATGGACAATCGAACTTCCCCTCTCCGCTCCCCCTTCTTCCTCCCTCTCTCCCCACTTCCCTGTATCTTTGTCCTCTTGGCTCTCAATGTCAAGCCCCTCCTCTGTGTCTGCAGAGCAGTGGGGCTGTCTGCGTTTGCCAGAGCGCGGCAGGTCATCAGGGCCCAGGATGAGGCATGGGCATGGGCTCTGCTGACACTGCACATACCACCGCTGCGCTGCTGCTGTTCTGTGTGTGCACACGCACGTGAGCGTGTTCTGTGTGTGTTTGGGGGGGCTAGACAGAAGGGCAGACTCGCCCTAACCAATGACAATGACAGTGACCTGGTCTAATTGGCCTCAAATTGTAACTGACTCAGATAACCTGGTAGTCAACCACACACGTCTGGTACAGTGTGTGTGTGTGTGTGTGTGGTGCTCGCGCGCGTGTGTGTTGGAGAGAAAGAAAAAGTAAAACCACAAACTGTGGTTTTTACTGTTGCTTGTTCAGGAACAAGTTAAATACTGGCTTGTACCATTACTATTCGTACACTCTTGCACTATTATTATCGCTCTCCATCTCATCTCCTGACGCTCTCCGTCTCCTCCCTTCTTTATATCCAGCCCCCACCCCTTCTGCCCCTCACCTCTTCACTCTCTACCCGAGCTTTGTTCGAGGAGAGCAGCGCTATGGCGACGGCGGGGCCCACACAAAAGGGTCATGTGACAGCGACGGCGAGAGGAGAGCAGAGGGAGGCGGGTCGGGCGGACACAATGACCGCACACAGCTGGACGGTCACGCATTCCTGGTGTTTACAAGATTTCTAGGGGGGAAAACAAATCCCCCCCCCCCCCCCCCCCCCCCCCAGGAACTGGCGGCCACTAAAACGGGGCCGTTTTTCGTGCCTGAATAGAAGGCTTATGTCATCCCCGCGACGCATGCTAGGAGCATGAGAACACTGCAACCTGTGGAAACCAACTGGTGAGACTGTATTATGGAGGAAGGAGGTGGGAGAGACAGAGCTCGCTCATTGCCGGCGACTCACAGATGTCAACAGACAGTACATTGACATACAGGGGACTGCCTGTAGTGGTCATACAAAAAGGCAACTATTCAGAACGGCCTGAAACTCGATATCCATTTACTTTGACAGGCCATGAGTTAATCTCAAACAATAGGGTATTGTTGAAAAAAACTTGTCTTTACCTGAAAGACACTTAACTTAGCGTTATTTGTGATATACCCTGACTATTGCTTTTTGTTGATGATCTATGGTCATGCATGTACACAAGTTGTTTGGGATTCCAAAATGGTGGACTCATGTCCGAAGGCTAACTTGGCAGGATAGAGAAGTCAGTATGTTGGGTGCCAAAGAGAGAGAGATTAAAGTGAGACTGTAAATGTTAGATTGGTATTGATCCAGTTTCTTTTGTTATTCAACGGTAACTGTGCTGTTATGCTAATGTATTTATTGATCATTAATTCTTGCTGAATAAATTATGGATGCTCTCATTTCCCACAGGCCTACTAGATGCATAAAGCGACGCCAGCTCGACTACTACATCCATATTTCAGCAGAACCCCCTGACAAGATCCACCAGTTGGTGAGGTTCGGTAATCTGAAGCAATCTTCCTGGAATTGGTGCATTCAAAAGATTGAAACAACGAGGGTAACTGAAGCTAGATATCTTTTTTTTTTTTTATCATGCATTTCTCAATCTGTCTTCCCTGGTAACTCATTTAGATTCACCCTGAAGTTTTCTGTAAATAAAGAACTGCTCACTCCTTCAAACCCGGCCCACACGCATGGCTAGTTTTCCCTAACTCAGGACATGACTTCACAGAAAAACAGCCAGGCCGGTCGAAACTGGTCGGAGCAGCCTCGGCCAGCCATGCGACAAGAATATTCCCTAAAAGGAGGGCTTTCGTCGTGTAATAGTTCAGTGCGTGTGCGCGCGTGGCGGGAGGTGAGGGGGTGGACCTCGGTCGTTCTCGGAGGATCACTAGAGAGTCGTAGAGATGTCAAACGTGGCTACTGGCTACCATGCAGTACATGTTGAAAGGGCTTCTTACTGAAGTGATTTCATGAACAGTGCCAGTGGGGGCCTGTAGCCGGGCAGGATGGCATGGGAAGCGGCACCCAGCGATGAGGAACAAATCAGGGGCTCAACCAATGAAAAGCATGAAACAGTCCAAAATGTAAATAAACACAAGCCCGTGATGACATACTGTATACCAACTGCAGTAGGGACCGTTTAACAGGGGAGTTTGGGAACGATAGGAGGACATTGTCTCCTCCGCTTGACTGGGCACAATTTCCCCCCTACATTGCATTTCCCCCTCCCCTTCCTACACACACACACACACCCACACCCACACCCACACCGTCCTTACATCAGAACGGGTAACATCCCTTTCTGACGACAATAGAGCCATTGATGATGGGGTGCGCACACACACGCACACACACATTGCGGCTTGGCCATGACGCCGCATATCCATTGCAAGAACACACACACACAGACACACACAGACACACACTGCGTGAGCAGCAGCGGATGCTCACCTCTGGTGTGTTTTTCTTGAACTCGCGGCTCTGGTCGATGAGTTTTTTCCTGGACTGCTCGCTCTCATCTTGTCTGTTGGCCAGGGCTGTGGCGGTGGCGTCCAGTTCTCTCTGCGGGACCCAATGGAGGAGGGGGAGGGGGGGGGGGGGGGAGGGGGAGGACAAGGGGAAAAAAAAACGACAGAATGATTACAGGGGGCTCTGTGGGGGGTGACCACCATTTACATCAGCAGGCAAACAAGACAGTCCTTCTTCCTCGCTTTTTTTTTTTTTTGGGTTCTCCTCTTCGGTCTCCCGCAGAGGCCGAGAGAGCAGGAGGGAGGGAGAGGGAGAGACGGCCTGGGGGAGGGCACGATTCTCCTGTGCTCTCCATCCATGTTGACAGGACCTAGACATGGCACTAGCCCTGGCACCATGACTACAGACAGGCCGGGTGCATTTTTGCATACAACGGTTCGGCCCGTCCGCACACGTGCAACTCCTTAAAGGCAAAATTGTGGAAATATCGCAAGCGCAGACGCACACAAACACACGCCCACCCCTCCAGTCTCACAGCACATCCTATGGCTCTAACTGCAGACAGAAGTGTGGAAAAAGTCATAAAACCACTTGGATGCCGGCAGCATTTACGCGGCTTATAAAACCGTATTGCTGGCAGAAGAAAAAAAAAACATCAAAATAATAAAATAAAAAAAACCTATTGGGCACTATTAGGCGCTTTTTCTCACGCTTTTCCAGAAATCGGTGTGGTGTGCTGCTCCATGAGCAATGTTGTG
This sequence comes from Osmerus mordax, assembly GCF_038355195.1. NCBI lineage: Eukaryota > Metazoa > Chordata > Actinopteri > Osmeriformes > Osmeridae > Osmerus > Osmerus mordax. The sequence continues at coordinate 11,108 of NW_027120391.1, read as the reverse complement.
ACAGGGGGACGGGAGGGAGATGTAAGGCCTGGCAAGCACAGGATAAACATTCAATTCAATATCTTTACTGCCGTATGGACTTTTGGTACAGGGCAATAGGAGCACGTCAACTAGGTCGCCTTCAACGACACGAACGACAACGAGAGGTCGAACGTGACTGAGGCGGGTGACAGATGTCAGGATGTCCGATTGGTGGGCTGCTGTGTGTGTCGGTTATGGCAGCCTGTGTGTGCGTGTGTGTGTGTCTTCCAGACTTTCTGTCATCTCAGCTCTTATCGTTGTGGAAGGGGGGGGGGGGGGGAGCGGGGGGGGGCGGGGGGAGAGAGAGAGAGACAGAGAGAGAGAGAGAGAGAGAGAAAGAGAGAGAGAAAGAGAGAGAGAGACTGGGCTGGCTGACATCTGGGAGCCAGATGCAGGGAACAAATCAAGTTAATTAGGCTGGAACAGAGCGAGCCAGACTACGGCCCCACTTTACTCCACACCACCACTACGCCCTGCTAGGACTAGAGGGGCACAGCTCACAGAGCATACCATACACAGCACACTTTCTTCTCTCCCTCTCTCTGGGTTCATCTGCCCTGTCTGTCCGTTCCCCACCCCCACCCCCCCCACCCCATCTCTCGGCCCTCCTCAGCAAGAGCACTGCGGTGCGGTCGACGCTCGTCTTTCTAAAACTGGAGCAACGTCGTCGGTGGTCGTGAAGTGCCTCTGAGGCCCCGCGTTCTCCAGTCACTGGTGGTGGAAGGGGAGGGGGGGCTAACCGGATAGCAGGAGGGCTGACGAAGCCACTCTGCGCCTGCCTGGCTTGACCAACCCCGGCTCAGCGATACGCCCAGGTCATGTTTGCTCTGCTGGTTCAGGCAGCTGGCAGTGGGATGTCCATATGACTGACAGGCTACACGCACTACCCTCTCCACGTGAGCCGCCGCGAGGCCAGCGGACATGCTAATGGGGGTCAGTCTGTTAGCGCCAGGAGCTAACACGTTAGCATGGCTGGCTTGGCATAGCTCTTCGCTATTCCACTTGCTCCCCCCCTCCAAGATTATCTAGAGGAATGGAGAGGAAAATAAGGAGGGGGGAGAGGGGGAGGGGGGCAGCAGAGAAGGGGTGAAGAGGGACGCCGTTCTCCCAAAAGCCCCTGTCAAGTTGACGCTCTCGAGACTGATTAGCAGACGCTGCCGTTAAGCCCATTATGCAAACGATTTTGGCTAATCACTTCAAATTGATTAGCGCCAGCCTTCGTCTCCTCTCCCCCCTCCACTCCCTTCCCCTCCCTCCCCCCCCCCCCCCCCCGCCCCGCGCTCATTCATCTCTGGGACCCCTTGTGAGGCCCGTCCGGGGGAATAGGGGGGGTGGATAATTATGTTTTTATCAACAGGAATTCACAGATCCTTCCCACCCTCAAGTCTTCCACACACCCACAGAGATAGAAAGGCAGCTAGGCAATTCCCTTAACACATCAGGCTAGTAGGCTATGTTAAGAGCAGCAAAGTGAATAGGCCTGGCTATTCAAAGTCCATAGGCCTTTGGTGTCTGAGGTACTTTTAGCTCAGTTAGCGCTAATAAAGCACTGTTAGAGCTGTGGGGACGTGTTTTCACAGCTGTGGGAGCTTTGGCAGAGACCAGCGGCAGGCAGGCTAACGGTTAGACCAAAACAAACACACCCAGACGTCACCTAGGGGATAAGCCTACACACGATACAGCCCACCTGTGACCAAAAACACACCCAGGTACAACCGTACTGCCACACTGTAGGGAGGAAGGGCCAGCTCTATTCTAGATAGCAAATCGGAGCTTTGGGGTGCCGAGGCCCCTGCCATTCGACCACTGGCCATCATTAACCATCCTGATACCTACTCTCAATGCCCGCCTCCTTTAACCACGCCCCTCACCCTCCTTCTGACCAATAGAAGAGGCTTCTGAGACTATCTGCCCACATCGGGCCTTGCCGCCTATCAGAGAAGGCGTGCTTGAATAAAGGACCAAATTGTGCTCCATAATGGCTTTATAATTTTGCTAATGGAAGAATTTTGCTGGCTCAGGCAGCGGTGCTTGTCTTAGTTAATTTGTTCAGTAGTAAACGCTGATGGAACAGATTACGGCGCTCCCTCGAGAGCTTGCCTGTGCCAGATGCTATCAGCTGCATACGCGGAGGGGAATATTAGAGGGGCCCGCCTCGCTTGTTCTTGTTCCCTCCCTCTCTCTCCCTCTCCCTCTCTCTCTCTCTCCCTCTCTCTCTCTCCCTCTCTCTCTCTCCCTCTCTTCTTGTCTCTCCCCCTCGCAGATGAGATGAATTTTTGAAAGAGTGGATGGTGGCTAAGCATTTTAGTTTGAATTATCAGAGGGCTTCATCAAGTGTTGAAGCCGACAAGGTTTGGATGATCCCCCCCCAAGCCGCTGTCCCCTCCCCCTTGGACGTCACATATGCCCCTCCCCCTCAGACAGAGAAAACGTCAGGTCTGTTAATTCCATGATCACGGGGGGGGGGATTGGGGGGGGGGCTTCAATGGTCCAATTAGGCCAGAGGTATTGTCCTAGCTTGTTGTTGAGGAACAGAACAAACTCTGGCAAAAAAAATCTACAGATGATGCTCTTTTGTTAAGAAGAAATGTTGTTTATAGTTTGACAGTTACGAAAGTTAATTGGGTGAAAGAAAGAAAAAAGAAAAAAAAACCTTTGGCAAATCAGCTGACCCAATTTCTTGGAAGTTAGCAGGTGCACTGAGCACCATTGCATTTTTCACTCGCTCGTTTTTTATTTATCTATTTCGACATTGGGGCCCCACATGTCTTCTCTCTTAAAAAGGGACAGATATGGGTGCTACACCATTCCATTTCTAGCAGTGTTGGTTTGGATGGGATGGCTTTAAAAGTAGAAGCAAGCACCAATGCTAGGAGGAGTTAGGCCTGGGTGACCTTTCGTTCAGGTACTCTCAGAACCACCACACTGCTACTGCCCGCCCCACACACTGTTTTTCACCTCAGAGAGTAGCCTATTACAAACCTAATAGCAGCGCAGAAGTACACTACCATACTTTAAGGCCCACAGTACAGCTTTAAGCTTGTTTCGCAAGGTTAATGAGGTACAACTAATAGTAAGAATCAACATGTGCACTAAAATACTCACTTAAATAACTTGGCTCCAGTTTATCACACATTCCAAAAGTTCTTATCGGTCAATTCTGAGGGCGTTATAATCGCGCTATTATTAAAATACGAGTCCAGACCTTTCATTATTTTCTTGTTCAGAGATACGAGTCAGAGATTGCTCTGTTTGCAGTGGAGAGTGTGTAGGGTGTAGACTGTAGCTCATGAGTATGGTCGGAATACATTAGCACCAAGTCTAACGACTGCAAGCAGATATTATGAAACCACAGAGAAGTGAGTGAATGAGGGAGAGAGGGGGAGGAGTGGTGCAAGAGGGAACTGTCTAGCTCTGGGTACCACTTCAAAGGAGCTTTAGACAAATAGCAAACACAAGTGTCTGCTCTTTTTCTGGCTGCTCCAACAGCTGCTGTTAACATTAAGAGGAGGCCTAATCTATTTGCATTGCAACCAGGCGTCTAAAACCTTTATCAAAGCCTTTTGTTTTCCAGCGCCAACCAGTTAGGCTAATACAGACGTGGCTTTGTAGCGACGGCGCTAATCGTTGCCAATCTCAGAGCAATAGGCCGCCGTTTACACAAGATCTGAAATGACGGAACATTGCGAACTGATTTAATAAATCCATCAACAACGCACATTTGGCGCAACAACTTAACCTTGTCCTCTGTGTGTTCTATGTGGGTTGAGTGTGTGTGTGAGAGTGAGAAAGAGAGGGAGAGAGGGAGAGAGAGAGAGAGAGAGAGAGAGATGAGAGAGAGAGAGAGAGAGAGAGAGAGAAAGAGAGAGAGAGAGAGAGAGAGAGAGAGAGAGAAAGAAGAGAGAGAAAGAGAGAGGGGTGTGCGTCGTGAAGATAACTCAACCTTCAGTCCTAATCCGTTGACTTCAAACGTTCTGTAATGCATACTAAAGCATTCCTAATGGTCCGGTCCGAGCAAAGTGTGTGTTAGGCGGGCAAACTCGGGGGGCCATAAATTGGCATGTCAGTTTAACCTACATTGAGCTGGGCGGGGGGGGGGGGGGGGGGGGGGGCGGGGTGATCACATTAACATTGTTTTCTAATAAACGGTCCTAGTGTTCCAGACTATGCTCGTGACAGATTTGTGACGGATGTTTTAATAGACCGTGAATCATGCATCAGTTGGCTAGTGGAGGGACAAGAAAAGGGGGGGAGTGGGGGTTGTTTGGGGGGTGGGGGTGGGGGTGGGGGGTGGGGGTAAGAGTATGCTGTGGTAGATGCACACACCATGAACACACTTCCCCCTAAAGGCACACAAGTCGGCCTAATACACTGGACCTGGTTGTCCTTCCTGGGGATTGTCCTTTATAGCATCCAGGAAATCATTTTCATTGACTCCATAACTCTGCAAAGTAAATAAAAGCCTATTTATGCATTCTTATCTAAGGCAGGACTTTATCGTCTTAACAGCAGTGTGATCTTGGAGTGTGTGTGAGTGTTAATGGAATTTCCCCAGGATGACCTCACCTAGCCGAGCGTAGCCACAATGGCATCATTGTGCCTGTGCTGGCTCACTCTTGGCTCTGACCTTCCTCTTGCCTGATTGACTACCAGACCGACCAATCAAACCCTGGCAATCCGGTGGAGGTGGCCCCCTCAAGGGCACAGCTTTTTAAATAAATAAAAAAAAAGGGGAGGAGATGATATTATCTCAAGACGTGCGGTCATACTTCATAACCGAGAGCTCGCTGTTCTTTCAAAAGCCCGCAGTGGTCAAAGAAAATGTCACCCGCCCCCCCCCCCCCCCCCCCCCCCCCCCCCCAAAAAAAAAATTATATATAAATAAAATATGAAAAAAAACCTTTGTACTCAGAATGTAGTCGGCAATCTCGATGCTCAAGTACCGGTTCTCAGAGGGAGCAGACTACCTCGGGGCTCTGAAACTAAACTACTCGATCCAATTAAGCGACATGCACGTCCATTATCATAAATTTGTATGCTAATTCCAGCATGTACCGTTACCATAAGAACAATACGCGGTTGTTGACCGATGAAAACACTCATTCACTCCCGAGGTTGGAGTACAGGGGGTTTGTGGCGCTGCATTCCGCATGTTAATAACTCATAATGATAGCGTGGGCTAGAGATATAAAAACCTGATTCACTGGAGAATGGAAGGAATCGGCTCGGCCCCATCGAAATCTAAAGCCATGTCTGTTTGGAGTCTCCGGGGCCGGGAAGTCTTCGGTGTCCGTCATGCAAACAACAACAATGTGTCTGTGTGCGATACACTGAGGAACAGTAAGGATAACTGGGAGTGATGAGGTCTTGAGGAACGTAATGTTCTGGAATCTTGACAAAGTAATGATGCTAATACAACGTGTGCATGGGAGTCTCTTATATTCCTTCTACCCACACCATCGATTATCACTGAAACGGCCTAGGCTTTTTTTCTTGGTCCGGTAAACAAAGGGCTCCCTCTTTCTGTTATCCAATAACGGTGTGATATTTCTACTAAACAGGACTGTCCTTTTTGATAAGACAATGTACTAAACAAGAGCCACTGGGCACAAACGGCTGATAGGACGCTCGACAAATGGAAATTGATGGCCAGCAGTGTCTGGTGCTGGTTGCATCGGCTCAGCCTGAAGCACGACGTAGTCAAAATAAAACAGAAACAGCCTTCATCATACTGAAAGAGCATGTCAGAGTAGCTTTCTAGCCCTCTTCCTGCCAAGACGGATGCTCCAATTGAAAAGAAACGGGTAGACACAGACTGGTCTCCGCTCCTGTTTCCAGATATTTCCAAGCCTTGCCTTACCAACAACAAATCACACCCCAAACAGTACTCCCAACTCCCACCCATATCGCCACGGACACCCAAACCAAGTGGTGTCAAAACTGATTGACAGCTCTCCGGGCTTGGCAGGCCCAGATCAGAGAGAGAGAGGGTGGAGGGGGTTCGTTTCGTAACATCTGCTGTGCATGAGTTTGCGTGTTGACATGCCAGCGTTATGTATTCACTGTAATCAGTCTTTAATCACAAGCTTTATGGAAAGGTTCTTCAGTTGTGAAGGATTTGGTGATTACGAACAAACAGGGTGGAGATGGGAGGCGAGGAGGAGTGAGGAGCTTCCGTCTCTACTGGACGGAAGCTGTATTAAGTGTAAATTAAACCGTTTTTACGCAGATCGGGTCCAGGGGGTAGATCTTAAACAGGGGTCGGCTCGGCAATATCAAAGCGCTTCGGCACCTTAAAGACTGGGGACTTGATTCCCCTCGCCCCGCCCCGTCAGACAAGACTCCCCCAATCTCTGGCCTCCCTCTGATTCATTATGCAACAGGAGCGCCGTGATTGGCTTCAAACGGGAAACTTGGCGGCACGTCCGGGATGTGGCGTCCCAGAGCCTCGCAGGGTAAGTGGATGTCGCCTGGCTACGCTCGGGCCCTGCCAGCTGTTTGGGCTGGTTTCTAACGGCACGGATTCTGAGAGCTTAGGAATGAGCGGTTCGGTCGGGGGGAGAGGGAGCGGGGGGGGGGGGAGAGGGAGCGGGGGGTGTTGGTGAGTGTAATAATGTCGTCAGACTCGACAGTCAGAGCACGACTGAGCCACCAGAGCCCTCTACCCTGTCCCCACAATGCGCCTTGTTGGCCAGACAATGAACCTGCTCAACCAATTAAGATTCCTCATCTCGGAGGAGAGGGAGGAGGACCCAGGGGGGCCTTGTGGAAGAGTGACCGACAGACAGGCACCTGGTGACCGACAGACAGGCTAATGGGTTAACGGGGAGAGAGAGAGACACGGTCACAGAAGACGGACAGTCGACGTGCGCGTTTTATGTCTACCTCAATTACAACGCAGAGATAAGCCGACCCAGCTAACAGGACAGGATGTGGTGCAGGACAGAGGAGGGTGGATGTTCTGAGCTCATCTATATTTACAAGATTTGTGTAATGGCGCGCTGGCAACCACACACACACACACACACACACATACGGGAGCTGATGGTTACTAGCTGCCTCCACCTACACTGATATCAACATTCCACAAATACTTTCCGAGCTTTAAAGCAACTAATTAGAGAAATTATACAGCTTGGTTAAGAGGACAGTTTTACCAGACCTCTGAGACAAGGATAGAGAGACAGATAGAGACAGAAAGCGAGTGAGAGAGCGGTGGGGAACCGTTTCACTGACGGGCAATTCAGGAAGTGCCCAGGGCTAAAGTCGGAGGAATAAATAACTCACCAAGCAAGCGCACGGTTCTCAGAGAGAGAGACCATTTCACCCTGGCCATTTGACCAAGTGCTTGATAGGCCACATTCATATTCGCTACCAAAACAGCTAGCGAGTCCAGATTTAGAACAGCAACAAAAGAAGACTGAAAAAACACGAGCCGGAAAAAGAATAACAATTGCGAGTCTCATTTCCTGAGTGGGTACAGGCTAGTCGGCAGCATCACCAGGGCCGAAAAACCCCCCCTCTAGAACAGTAGATCGAGTGCACCGTCTCCATCTCCCCCCTATCACTGCTATTGTTACCCTCGCACCACATACACACTGCTACAACAAGTCAAACAATTACTCTGTGAGAAATACCCTGTTACCCAGGACCCTGCTGTGCTGTGTGTTCCAAACCACAAGCTCCCTCCATGTTGTTTTTTTCCCCACCAATCACCCCGGGCAGCAAAGAGAATTAAGCCCTTAACAGGCAACACAGGCAACAGTCACTTCTGCTGAGAAACGGGCCAAGCAAAAAAAAAAAAAAAAAAACGATGGCGCCCGTGATGTCATTGTTTGCGTACGTATCCTTGTATGAGAACAAAAACATTTTTATTTTTTTTCTCCAACCGCCAGTCATAGTGATGTGTGATGAGAACATTTTTGGTGATTTGACATCTCTCTCTCTCTCTCTCTCAGTATCCCCAGCACACTCTTTGCTGACATGCACATATATTCTTAGACTAATGCTCGGGGTTTAAAGTCCCATCACCTGTCAAGAGGGCTTTTTCCTGGGAAGTGTGTGACCGAGGCTAGACAGCCTTAAATTCCTGTCAGGAAGCTAACTGAGGCCGATTACAAAATCAATAGCAAAACAATGGAGGAGCTGGGAGCCGTGGGCCAGAGGAACCCCACAGACGAAGGCGGTTTTGAAATACAGCCTCCTCGTAACCTTCTCCTAGAAATCGGAGGTGGAGGAAACCAAATAGGGGGGCAGGGGAGCGAGGAAAAGACTAACAGTAACAGGACCTAAGCACTAACAGCAACTTAGTAGGTGGATGGAGTCCGTCGATCCAAATAGAGTTGCCTGTCTAAATTCAGCCCTACCAAAGTACATTGATTAGAGATTATAGTAATAAACTGAACGGTCGATCCTCGGTCAACATTCTGGATGCCGGGTTATTTCAGACACATTGCTGCGGTTTGTAAGTCGAGTTAGGCTACACTATCTCATTGTCCATCAATGCTGCAGTTCATCGCGCCGCTATTTATTTTTACAACTGACAATAGATGGAATTAGTGCGATAAGTCTAAACTGAAAGCATAACCAAGATATCATGTAAATACGAGTGTAATACTAGTGTTTGGGTGTATACACAGACCTGCCTGCTAATCCTGTGCTGGCTCAGGGCCATCGGGAGTGGTTTGGGGGCCCAACAAAAAAAAAAAAAAAGGTATTTTCACCATGTATGCAGCCACAATAAGTCAACCCATACAACTGTAGGGCCTCCCAGTGATGACATGATACACTTGCTCAAACATGGCTACCATGTTCTCCCCCTTAGGTTCATTATCGGCATCCATTTCTGGTTTGAGGCGAGCCAGAGCTTCTATCCTCAGGCAAAAACCCCTCTTAACTTCAATGTGGGGGCTGAGGTTTCCACTACTAAATGCCAGAGGTGCAGGGGAATATCTACAGCACTTGAACAAGTGTAGTATTATGCCTCGGTAGTACAGGCCTGCCAGCAGCCTTCTCTCCTCAGCCTCCTCTACCCATGCATGAGCTGTTGAACGCACAGGGAGGAATGTGTTTACTCTGATGGCCGGGGCTGCGGTTCGCATTAATTATGATGCAAAAATTATAATTATAATATTAGCATAGCCGGGGTTCACAATGAATGAACAGAGGAGGAGGAGGAGGGAGGGTTGGGGTAGGGTGAGTGTGGCTTGTTTACAACAGGGGGAAGAGATAGACAACAAGCGGACGATTGTTGCCGGGTGCGGAGCAGACGCAGACGAGACGCAATGGCTTGGCTGTGACCTGCTTTGAGGGATGTGTTAGCATGTGGCGCGGCGGCGGCGCGGGTAGAAAGGCAGCCATGTGCCCTCGCCCCGCTGTCACCTCGGCATGGCACCCCTACTCCCACCCGGCTTCCGCGTTCTCACAGTGGTGTACTGTACACGCTCGCAGGCGCAGCCTCGCAGACCGTGTGCAAGCGTGCACCGGAAACGACCGGAAACTTCCAAGCGTGGGAAGCCAAGCCAGCAGCGCCAGCAGCGCCAGCAGCGGAGGAAGCGAAAGGCAGCATCGTAGTAGCGGTGATGGCAGGGCGTAGCGTAGGCAGGCCGCTCTGAGCCTCTTCCTCGCAGACGCCACTTCCTGTTCACCTCCCTCGGCAACAAGAGGAACCGTGCCGCTTGGGCTGCGGTCTGCGGTCAGAATCAGGTTTCCTTTTTCCGCGTCACACCAGGGCCCCTGAAACACAGCCTTTGTTTGGGTTTGCGTCGGTACTAACAAAGCACAATGCTCAGCCAGCCAGCACGGTCACACACAGGATCTGAGAACTTGGAGGGAGGAGGAAACATCCGGGAGAAGAGCAGTGTTGGGTGCAACAACTTTATAGTTACACAACTACTACTGTACAACAGTCAGTTAGCCAACCCTTAAACTCCCAGTTAGAATTACTGCTTACGTGTGTATTGATCGCCTCAGCCACAATATTTGGAAATCCTGTTTCAGTGCACACTCCCACCCCACACACACTTTCCGCTGTGCCCCATGTGCCAGGTGTGAGTAGTTCTCCACACACTGAAGCAGGCGCCATTGCTGAGAGATAAAAATCACCCGCAAGTTTATAAGACACGCAATTACTGTCTTGGATAAAGAAAAGAAAAAAGATTTCCAATCGTTTTATTTACCGACACACCTCATGTATTTTCTGTAAACGTTGGGATTCTGACTAGGATGTTTTGGTTTTGGTTGCTCCCTGAGCTAGCATTAGCGTTCTGACCTTCCCTGACTGAACCCGCGTTTAATGATTACGACAGGCCTCGTTTTCCCCGAGGCAAAAGAGTAAAGTCGACATCTCTCCTTACAGACCAACACGGGGGGGGGGGGGGGGGGGGGCCGGGGGGAGGGCGGGGGGGTGTATACACAGTCAGGAGGGTACACAGCAGCCAGACACAAGCATCACCAGGACGAGATAGGATTTGAAAATGGACGGTCAATTACAGTAGCGATATTGGCTTCCTTCATTTGAATTGAATTCGGGACACCGAGAGGATGAGGGGTGGGGCTGGGGGGGAGGACGGGGTCTGAACAACAAAGAGACCCGGCGAAGATTAAACTTGACTTTCTTGGAGTTCTGCTGGTAAGGGGATAGTGAAAGAGAGAAGAGATATTATCTCTGGGGTAGTGAACCGACTGTTTCAGAAGTGATGTCCTCGCGTGGACAACACAAATGCCAGACAACGCAACTGAAGAAAGAACTGGGTGGGTGGGTTTCCAACAATAATGGCTGCCTCTAATCTCATCTTGAATGTTTCTGCCATTAACCTCCCTCAAAAGAGATCAATTAAAAAAAAAAAGCACGAGAGAAAAGAAGGAAAAAAGAAAGAAGAAAAAACTGAAGATTCTAGAAAGCACAAGAGCAGTGGAGATTAATTGCATCCAGATAAGGCCTGGGGAGAAAACAGGCAGGAGGGAAGGAGAGGGGAGCGGGGGGGGGGGGGGGGGGGGGGGGGGGCAGCCGAGGGGTCAGGTTATTGAGAGGTCGACGGAACTGCACCGACCAGCCGCTCAACAGTCACGGTCAAGGTCAAGTTCAA